>NC_072010.1:127662671-127805171 GCF_027791375.1 Indicator indicator | reverse complement strand
GAGGGTGGAGTAGATCTCTAAGGTCCTTTCCAACCTGAGCCATTCTATGGCCGAGCAGAAGTACAAAACCACCCACCAAGACCCAAGCTATCCTATATACAATACTGACATGGGAAAAGAGGGAAGCTCACTAGACCAAAATCCAGAGGAAAGAAACACCCACTGAACCTTTAAATTTCCCTCCTGATTTAACAACTTCAAACATCCCATTCCCTAACAGTACGAGTGACGTGCCAGGGCATGGCCTCTCTGCTGTGCCAAACTGACAGACAGCTCCCTGGTTGAGATGTGATTGCTCTGCTAACTGACATCCAGTCTGTCTTCACTTCTGCCATTTCCAGGTGAAAGTCAAGTGAAGGCTCCAGCAGATGGTTCAGGTCCCCATGCACTGCACTTGTTTTTCCACTGGAGCCTTCCCAAACAATCACAGAATCAGAGAATTGTTAGGGTTGGAAGGGACCTCAAGGCTCAGCCAGTTCCAACCCCCCTGCCATGGGCAGGGACACCTCACACTACAGCAGGTTGCTCACAGCCACATCCACCCTGGCTGCAAAAACCTCCAGGGATGAGGCTTCCACCACCTCCCTGGGCAACCTGTGCCAGTCTCTCACCACCCAGTTTATGATGGTCATTTGGCTGGCCCTATCCTCTTGAGATCCAAACACTTTGAGAAGATAAATTGCTGTCACTACATGCATAACACCTGATGTATTTTACCCCCTGAAATGTGCTATCAAATGCATTTCCAGGGACTGGCAGGGACTGGTGTTGGCTGCCGCTAGTGACAGATCCCTTCCTCCAGCCTTTCAACTGAGTCTCTGAGAATATTTATCCATGCTCAACCCAACAGAGAGCTACCAGGATGCTGAAGGGACTGGAGCACTGCCTGATGAGGAGAGGCTGAGAGACCTGGGACTGGTTAGTTGGAGAAGAGAAGACTCAGAAGGGATTTAATAAATGTTTATAAATATCTGAGGGCTGGGTGCCAGGAGGGAGGGGACAGGCTCTGCTCAGTTGTAACCTGTGACAGGACAAGGGGCAATGGATGGAAACTGCAGCACAGGAGGTTCCACCTCAACATGAGGAGGAACTTCATCACTGTGAGGCTCCCTTCTTAACTGGAACAGGTTCCCCAGGAGGGTTGTGGAGTCTTCTTCTCTGGAGCCTTTCCAGCCATGTCTGGATGTGTTCCTGTGTGACCTGTGCTGGATTCTCTGCTCCTGCTCTGGCAGGCAGGTTGGACTGGATGATCATAGAATCACAGAATTGTCAGGGTTGGAAGGGACCTCAAGGATCAGCCAGTTCCAACCCCCTGCCATGGGCAGGGACACCTCACACTACACCAGGTTGCTCACAGCCACATCCAGGCCTTAAAAACCTGCAGGGATGAGGCTTCCACCACCTCCCTGGGCAACCTGTGCCAGTGTCTCACCACCCTCATGGGGAAGAACTTCTTCCTAACATTCAATCTGAATCTACCCATTTCTAGTTTTCTTCCATTCCCCCCAGTCCTATCACTCCCTTACACCCTAAAAGTCCCTCCCCAGCTTTCTTGTAGTCTCCTTCAGATACTTGGAAGGCCAGAAGAAGGTCTCCTTGGAGCCTTCTCTTCTCCAGACTGAACAGCCCCTGAATGATTTCCCAAGGTCCCTTCCAACCCCTAACATCCTCTGATCCTGTGGGACTCCTGAAGTCAGCCTGAGAAGCCCCTCCAGTTGTGCCCTCAAGTACTTCAACAATCTAACTTTACCCTGGGAAATAGATGTTGTCTTTCTACTGCTAGCAATTAGCTCGGTATGAGAGGATGACAAGGAGACTCTGGGCTCTTGTTCAGTAATGAATCTGCTCCTCTGAGTTTGTCAACCAGCCAGGGACAAACAGTTTGTTGTGCAAGTGTTACCATTTTACTGAGCAGATCCCCAGTGTCACACTACAGCTGGCAAACAGCACAAACAGAAGCAGCTCCATTAAAAGCATTCCCTGCCACCAGCCTTTGAATGGGACACATTTTCCACTGTGGTTTCCCCACATTGGCCTGAAGAAAATGACTGCCCTGAAGAAAAGGACTTGGGGGTGCTGGGGGATGAGAAGCTCAACATGAGCCAGCAGTGAGCACTGGCAGCCCAGAGAGCCAAGCAGAGCCTGGGCTGCAGCAAGAGAAGTGTGGCCAGCAGGGTGAGGGAGGGGATTCTGCCCCTCTGCTCCACTCTGCTCAGACCACACCTGGAGCTCTGTGAACAGTTCTGGAGCCTCTGTTACAAGAAGGAGCTGGAGGTGCTGGAAGGTGTCCAGAGAAGGGCCATGAGGATGAGCAGAGGGCTGGAGCTGCTCTGCTATGGAGACAGACTGAGAGAGTTGGGGTTGTTCAGTCTGGAGAAGAGAAGGCTCCAAGGAGACCTTCTTGTGGCTGAAGTATCTGAAGGGGGCTCCAAGAAAGCTGGGGAGGGACTTTTGAGGGTGTCAGGGAGTGATAGGAGTGGGGGGAAAGGATCTAAGCTAGAGGAGGGGAGATCTAGATTGGATGTTAGGAAGAAGTTCTTCCCCATGAGGGTGGTGAGACACTGGCAGAGGTTGCCCAGGGAGGTGGTGGAAGCCTCATCCCTGGAGGTTTTTGCAGCCAGGCTGGATGTGGCTGTGAACAACCTGATCTGGTGTGAGGTGTCCCTGGCCATGGCAGGGGGGTTGGAACTGGATGATCCTTGAGGTCCCTTCCAACCTTGACAATTCTGTGACTATGGTTCTATGACATTCCCTTTGCCCACCACAAGTCTGAAGGTTTTCAGCCTCCTGAAAAACATTTGTCTGACAGCCACAGAGTGAGCCAGCCAGCTTTTCCTAAACATTACAGTTAAGATTGATTCAGAGTCAGAATGCAGAAGGACCTCAGCTGAAAAAAGGGAGAAAACAAAGTTAATTAAAGTGCTGTCCAGCTGGAACTTGAAAATTCTTCAACTCAGGGAGTATATCATACCCTGACTCTTCCCATCTACACTGAAAAATAGGAACTGCTGTGGATTTAATTAAAACTTTGACTCAGGGTTGGGGTTTTTTTAATACTCTTTACTTGATTTATTATTATTCAATCAAGACACAAAGTTATGACCTCCATCATGAAAACTAATGTTTTCCTCCATGATGATAATCTATGTGAGTTCCTTTTTTTTGTTGTTGGTTTTGAATTTAGGCAGAAGTTTTTACAGCACTTGGGCAAAGCTGGAGAACATAAATATTCCCAGGTGGTTGAAATTGGTCTTGTTCACATCTGCAAGCTGTGTCCCTATGGGGTTGGTTTCATGCCTTTCTCTTTTTAAGTTGGCCTATGGGCTTCCCAGGTCAAGAGGGACAGGGATCTGCTGGAGAGGGTCCAAGGGAGGGCTACAAGGATGCTGAAGGGACTGGAGACTGCCTGGTGAGGAGAGGCTGAGGGACCTGAGAGGAGAAGACTTAGAGGGGATTTAATCAATATTTATAAATATCTGAGGGCTGGGGGTCAGGAGGGAGGGGACAGGCTCTGCTCAGTTGTAACCTGTGATAGGACAAGGGCTAATGGATGGAAACTACAGCCCAGGAGGTTCCACCTCAATACGAGGAGGAACTTGCACTGTGAGGGTCCCAGAGCCCTGGAACAGGCTCCCCAGAGAGGTTGTGGAGTCTCCTTCTCTGGAGCCTTTCAAGCCCTGTCTGGATGTGTGTGACCTGTGCTGGATTCTGTGGTCCTGCTCTGGCAGGGGGGTTGGACTCAGAAGCTTTCCAGAGGTCCCTTCCAACCCCCAACATCCTGTGAGCCTGGGATCCTGTGAAATCCAAGTAAGAATAAGAGAGGTCTAAAGGAGGCTTTACTCTGTGAGTATTATGATAAAAAAATAAGACAGTTGACAGTGAGCTGCTGCTGCTCTCTGTGGTTTCTGTCCCACTCTCCACCTCATCAGTTACAATTTTATGTCCCATCCAAGACTCATAGAATATGGATTTGCATGTAAGAAAATGCTACCTAGACTTTGAGACAGGCTACATTATTCATACTAACAGGTTCTAATCTTTGTGGCTTTTATATTGTTTTACATCCTTTGCAAAAGTAAAGGAAAAAAAACAACCTCAGAATAACTCTTTAACATAATAAAAAAAAAAGTCTTTCTTTTGATGTTTTCTGTCCTGTAGGCAAACTCACAGAATTGAAAGAATATGCAGCACAAACTAATCCCTCACTTTAACATAAAACACAGTGCATAAATCCAGAAGATGCATTAAACACTACTGATAGACTCCTATTTAAGTTGTAGAAATGTGTTTCCTTCTGTCTAGGATAAACCAGAAAAATAAGATTCAAAAGGCCCTACAGTATTTAATGCTTAAAGAAAACAAACAAACAAAAAAATCAACAACAAAAAAAAGGAAGACCAAAACAAAACAAAATGAAAAACAAGAGAAGAGAGATATGGAATCCATTAAGTACGGGAACTGAAATTAACAAATGAGGATTCCTGCAGTTCATTTCTCAGATTCATAACAGTGCAGAGAAACTAAATTTAAGGCAATGTGGGACAAGGAAATCACAGAATCACGGAAGATTAAGGGTTGGAAGGGACATCTAAAGCTCATCCAGTCCAAGCCCCCTGCCAGAGCAGGTCACACAGGAACACATCCAGGTGGGTTTGGAACGTCCCCAGAGAAGGAGACTCCACAATCCTCCTGGGCAGCCTGCTCCAGGGCTCTGTCACCCTCACAAGGAAAAAGTTTTTCCTTACGTTCTTGTGGCACCTCCTCTGCTCCAGCTGGCACCCAGTGCCCCTTGTGCTATCATTGGACATCCCTGAGCAGAGCCTGGCTCTGTCCTCCTGACACTGCCCTGCACATCTTTATCAACAGCAATGAGGTCACCCCTCAGGCTCCTCTGCTCCAAGCTCCAAGCCCCAGCTCCCTCAGCCTGTCCTCAGCAGGGAGATGTTCCACTCCCTTCAGCATCTTTGTGGCTCTGTGCTGGACTCTCTCAAGCAGTTCCCTGAGGTCCTTCTTAAACTGAGGAGCCCAGAACTGGACACAATATTCCAGCTGTGGCCTCCCCAGGGCAGAGTAGAGGGGCAGGAGAACCTCTCTGGACCTACTAACCACAGCCCTTCCAATCCACCCCAGAATTCCATTGACCTTTTTGGTCACAAGGGCACATTGTTGGCTCATGGTCATCCACCATTTACATATCTTCTTCTAGAGCAGGAATTACTGCTCACAAATACAAATGCCACCAGAGGAGAATAAATGTTACAACATTAATTCCGCAGCTCCAGGAAGATCCACTTAGGAGAAATGCTCCTGTAGAGAAATTGTCTACTGCAGCTTTTGAATTTTCAGCTGGCTTATGCCATGTTTGCCAAGCCCTCTCTATCACATCATCACCAGCCTATATTGATAAAGGGGATCCTCCTGACCCAGGTGCAGGAGCTTGCACTTGGCCTTGTTGAACCTCATGAGGTTAACCTGGGCCCACTTCTCCAGCTTGTCCAGGGTCCTCTGGATGACATCCTGTCCAGCTTGGTGTCAACACAGGATCAGAGGACATTAGGGGTTGGAAGGGACCTCCAGAGGTCATCGAGTCCAATCTCCCTGCCAGAGCAGGAACATAGAATCTAACACAGGTCACACAGGAACACATCCAGATGGGGCTGGAAAGTCTCCCAGAAGGAGACTCCACAACCTCTCTGGGCAGCCTGTTCCAGTGCTCTATGACCCTCACAGTGAAGAAGTTCCTCCTCATGTTGAGGTGGAACCTCCTGTGCTGCAGTTTCCATCCATTGCCCCTTGTCCTATCCCAGGGTGCAACTGAGCAGAGCCTGTCCCCTCCCTCTTGACCCCCAGCCCTCAGATATTTATCTAGAAAGTTGCTGAGGGTGCACTCAATCCCAATGTCTATATCTTTTATGAAGATACTAAAGAGGACTGGCCCCAGTAGCAACCCCTGAGGGACACCACTTGTCACCTGTCTCCATCTGAACATCAGGCCATTGACCACTACCTTCTGGATGTGACCATCCAGACAATTCCTTCCACCAAACAGTCCACCTATGCAATCTGTACCTTTCCACCTTAGAGACAAAGATGTTGTGGGGGGACTGTGCCAAAGGCCTGGCAGAAATGCAGACAGATGACATCCATTGCCCTTCCCCTGTCCATTGGTAGTGACTAGACTGGTCAGGCAGGATTTGCCCTTAGTAAAGCCATGCTGGCTGGCTCTAATCACAGAGAAGGCAAAAAAAAAAAAGATCCCAAGTTTATCACATGCAGCTTGTTTCCATATTCCAAGTAATACAGGGGGGGTCAGGCATCTGTATAAGAAAATGCTTCAGAAACGAACAAGAAACCAAAAGGTGAGATGATGCCTGCAAGCAACCCATGCAAGCCAACGTGTTAGGATGCTGGCAAGCTCATCTTCTACTTGCTTCAGATTCTTATTCCTTCAGATTCTTACTCCTCACTGAATTAAGTAGTTACAAAGGATGAATGATACCTTGTGGAAAAAGCAGGTGCATTAAGAGGAAAGAATGAGGAAAGTAAGAAGTGGAGGGAATGCAATCAAGGGAATGTTGAACAGCTTTTGCCATTTCACTGTCCTTGATATATTTTTTTAAACATTTTTTTCCCCTTTAAAAATACTCAGAATTGGCTGCGAGCCTGGATGAGTCAAATAACAGACACATGGGCACTCCTCAGACAGGGGGAGTTAACATATTGTCACTGTTCTCTGGAAATTAGTCCAGATAATAGATGTTCCAGAACAGAAAATTCTTCCTTTGGTCCAAATCTTACAGAAAATGTTTAGCTCCAAGCAGTCTGTTAATACATTTTCACTCTAACACCGTTGTCTTTGTACTGACAGCAGCCAAAAACTCCATGAAATAAACAAGAGAGGGGAAAACTGGGGCATCAATCATACTCTGGAATGAATACCACAATTGGAACTACTTTTAATAAATGCTTATCCAGCATTCCTCTGTGTTTCTTATACAGCAGCTCTGATGTTGCTAAATATCCTGTGCTGAATCTTTTCTTTCCAGCACAAGTCATAAATTCAGCAGCCCACTGTGCTCAGAGTGAGGCTGTGATGAGTGTCCTCTATGTCAAGGCATTCTTTTCAGGCTCTGAGCTAAAAATACAACTTGGTGCAAATCCCTGATAACTGCTAACAACCCTGTGAAGTTCTTTGAAGTGCAGCCTGACTGTCAAATACGTCAGTGGCTGAGGGAGGCTCTCGTGCTTCTCAAGAATGAACCACTTGATTTGTGAGTCAGGGAAAGCTGAAGAGAGATGTGCTGACACACAACTGCACGGCTTCAAGAGGCTGTTCACCAGTGCTTCAGCTGGGTACACAAACATCACATGCCAGAGCTAGATCAAAGCGCCCTGGGTTGTCTGCAAGCTCTGGGGGAACACTTGAAGCCATTGAAGAGTCCATCCATGCACTTTATTGCAACAACATTAAGGTGATTCTGCCACTTTGCTCTGGTAAGACCAATGGCATCCTGGGCTGCATCAACAGCAGCATGGCCAGCAGATGGAGAGAGGTGATTCAGTCACTTTCCTCTGCTCTGCTGAGACCTTACCTGGAGTACTGTATCCAGCTCTGGAGCTCTCAGCACAGGAAGGAAATGCATCTGATGGAGCAGTTCCAGAGGAAGACCACCAAAATGATCTGGGGGCTGGAGCACCTCTGCTACAAGGGCAGGCTGAGGGAGCTGGGGGTGTTCAACCTGGAGAAGAGAACGCTCCAGGCAGACCTAATAGCAGCCTTCCAGTACCTGAAGGGAGTCTACAGGGGGACTCTTACAAAGGCCTGCAGTGATATGACAAGAGGCAATGGTTTCAAACTAGAGAAGAGGAGATTTAGATTGGATGTTAGGAACAAGCGAGGATTGTGGAACACTGAAACAGGTTGCCCAGGGAGGTAGTTGAGGCCCCTTCCCTGGAGATATTCATGAGGCTTGACAGGGCTCTGGGCAACCTGATCTAGTTGGGGATGTCCCTGCTGACTGCAGGGGAGTTGGACTGGATGACCTTTGGAGGTCCCTTCCAACCCAGACCATTCTGTGATTCTATGTACTTCAAACATCGGAATGTTCTGCCCAGGGCAGTGCTGGAGTCCCCATCCCTGGGGGTGTTCAAGCAGTGTGTGGAGCTGGTGCTTAGGGACATGGTTTGGTGTTGACCCTGCAGTGCTGGGTTGAAGGTTGGGTTGGATGAGCTTGGAGGTCTCTGCCAACCAGATGTATTCTGTGAGTCTGTGATCCTGCCCCTGTTAGGTTAGCCATTACCCAACATACAGCAACACCAAGAATCCTGACACCCCCTCACCCTCACTGACTGCTTTAAGCATGTTTTTGAATACATCAGAAACAAGCCTGAGGAGCACATGAAGAACATTTAGCCCTGCTCATTTTCAGTGCCTCCTAATCAGGGACTGCAAAATAAAATGATGTCAGAGGACCTGGGGGTTTGCTGCTTCTTTTGTAGCATAACACATGTTTAGCTTCTTCATCTCTAAAGCCATACAAGAAGCTGCTGCCACTCTGGTGACAAAAACACATTTCTCTTCTTATTCCCATTCTCAAGATACTCAAGTTTTTGTCAAGTTGAATCTGTGCTAGTTTAGAGACTGGTTTTTTGGTTTTTAATGTAATGGCTTAGATCTTAAAAAGCTGACATGTTTACTCAAAGGAAATAAAGCAGAACATTTTTATAGCTCTTTCCAATACCTGGATATTAAAAATATTTTTGTCTGCTTGTATTCCCCAAGGTTCAAATCTCAATCAGCTTTTTATGTTTTTTTTTCTTTTTTTTTATATTTATTTATAAATTTGACTCTGTCTTCCCAAATACCTCTCAACCTGTGACAGCAAGTAGCCAGAAGTGAAGATCATAGGATCATAGGATGTTAGGGGTTGGAAGGGACCTTCGAAGATCATCAAGTCCAATCTCCCTGCCAGAGCAGGGAGATGGAATCTAACCATGGAATCTAACACAGTTCACACAGGAACACATCCAGATGGGGCTTGAAAGTCTTCAGAGAAGGAAACTCCACAACCCTTCTGGGGAGCCTGTTCCAGTGCTCTGGGACCCTCAAAGTGAAGTTCCTCCTCATGTTGAGGTGGAACCTCCTGTGCTGGAGTTTCCATCCATTGCCCCTTGTCCTATCCCAGGGTGCAAGTGAGCAGAGCCTGTCCCCTCCCTCTTGACCCCCAGCCCTCAGATATTTATAAATACTAATTAAATCCCCTCTCAGTCTTCTCTTCTCCAGCCTAAAAAGCCCCAGTGCTCTCAGACTCTCTTCAGAGGGCACATGCTCAAGTCCCTTCATCATCCTGTAGTCCTTCCACTGGCAGATATAAACTACAGCACAGGAGGTTCCACCCAACATGAGGAGGAACTTTACAGCAAGGGTCACAGAGCACTGGAACAGGCTGCACAGAGATGTTGTGGAGTCTCCTTCTCTGGAGATATTCAAGATCTGTCTGGATGTGTTCCTGTTTGACCTGCTCTACGTGCTCCTGTTCTGGCAGGGGGGTTGGACTGGAAGATCTCCAGAGGTCCCTTCCAACCCCTAACATCCTGTAATTAAAGGATTAAAGGTGTCAACCTTGTTTTAACACTGCTTACATTTTATATCACAGCCTTCGGGTTGCTTAGACCAAATATTTGTATCTGGCTTCCAAAAGGGTGAATTTCTTTTATTTGGAAGTAGACCTCCAGCTAAGGAGAGCTGAGGGCAATCACTGGCCTGTAAGAGTATTAGTCACACACTCAGTACTGCATGGGAGTCTGGGAAAGAAGTAAGAAATAATCAGACTTTTGAGAGAGAAGAATCTCTGCACCAGTCTGCAAATTAACCTTATAATCTTGTAATGAGCTCCACAGATCTTTCAATTCACATGAACAATAACTTTCAAAGAGTCTGTTAGGAATGATGAAGTTATGATTAAGTGGAAATAAGGAGGGCATGCCAAACCTCAGGCCGAGGTGGCTGACTAGCCACTGGAATAATATCTTCTCAGAGAAACATTTTTACATGCTTAAACTACGAGGAGATTGGATTAATTGAATGGAAATTTTCAGAGGAAATAAACGTTCATTGGAAAATATTACTTGAAGCCCAGGGGGTTTCACTCAGAAAAGCACTGCACTCTAGACAATTCATGTCCAAGATCAGGAGTACTACATTGATACCAGATCCAAGCTAGCAACCTTGCCAGCTCATTAACTCAGGCTCCTCCAACACAGCTACCTGGTCCCCTGATCTGAGCAGGCCTGCCCTGACACATGGCACAGCCTGCTCCTCCCACTGAACCTGAGAGCTTGGAAGGGACCTTCAGAGATCACCCACTCCAACCCCCCTGCCAGAGCAGGAGCACCCAGGGGAGTCTGCACAGGAATGCATCCAGGTGGGCTTGGAAAGGCTCCAGAGAAGGAGACTCCATAACCCCCCTGGGCAGCCTGTTCCAGTGCTCTGACACCCTCACTGGAAAGAAGTTTCTCCTCATGTTGAGCTGAAATCTTCTATGTTCAAGTTTGTATCCACTGCTCCTTGTCTTATCACTGTGCACCACCCAAAAGAGCCTGGCCCCCTCCACTTGACCCCCACCCCTCAGCTATTGATAGACATTGATCAGATCCCCTCTCAGACCTTCTCTTCTCCACACTAAACAGCCCCAGGGCTCTCAGTCTCTCTTCCCAGGGGAGATGCTCAAGTCCCCTGAGCATCCTCCTGGCTCTCTGTGGGACTCTCTCCAGCAGGTCTCTGTCTCTCTTGAACTGGGGAGCCCCAAACTGGACACAGGATTCCAGATGTGGTCTCAGCAGGGCAGAGCAGAGGGGAAGGAGAACCTCCCCAGCCCTGCTGGCCACACTTTTCTTGGTGCCCCCCAGGATCCCATTGGCTCTCTTGGCCACAAGAGCACATTGCTGTCCCATGCAGAACTTGCTGCCCACCAGCACTCCAAGGTCTTTCTCTGTGGAGCTGCTTTCCAGCAGGGCAGCTCCTAACCTGTCCTGGTGCCTGCTGTTATTCCTCCCCAGAATCAGGACCCTGACCTTGTCCTTACTGAACTTCATGAGGTTTGCCTATACCCAGTCTGGCCACGCTGCCCCCAGCTCAGCTAGATCCACCTGGAGAAAACAGCTGAGCCCACACTGATGAGGCTTCTAAAGGACTCTCCCATTGCCATATATTACAGACAGCAAGAGTTCATGTGGAGCATTTCCTCAAACGGGAATCACCACTGCTTCAGTACCTGCCACAATTAATCAATGTTGGGGGTTTAATTATTATTTTTAAACTGGCATTAATTCTATTTATTTGTTGATTTTTTCCCTCCATATTTACACAGGATGCAATCATCCACTAACGGTTCCTTAAGTGCTTGGAATTCATTTATCTCATTACAAACCAAACTAGTAAATCTCCAGGCTGATAGACAGAGCTTTATCAGCTGTGGATCAGCATGCAGGGTCAGTGCTGTCCCTTGTTCCCACATGCTCCGAGGTTAGTGGCACTTTTCAGAGTTGCTAATAACAAGACTTGCCATCAGAACACTATTTTTCTTCCTCCTCTTTCCCAGTATGATTCCTCACTCTGGTCTTAACATATGTTTTGAAGCCATAGAGTCAGTTTATGGAGCCCAGGGAACATTTAGCCTGGCTTCAGGAAGGTAACAGGAGGGAAAATCTCAGTTTTGTCATCCTCTGTCACACTGATTTTGTACTTTATTCTGCAAGTACTTCAAACTGCATGCAGAGAGCAGCACACTATTGGGTTAAAAAGGGTTGGCAGATTCAGGTCATGCCACAGGTGAAAGTATCCATTTATTATGCAGAAGACAAAAAAAAAAAAGTCCTAGATACTAGAAAACAGGAAAAGACAAGACATACTTGTCAAAAACTTGGATGAAAAGATGGACTTTTAGATGTCTAAAGGCTAGCAAGGACTGCCAGTGCCAGAAGCTCCATGGTCAGCAGCTCTCCATTGCATCTCTCCTCTCAGTGCAAACACTGAGACAAGCAGCAAAACCTGCCAGAAAATCACTACCTGAGGAAGTGATGATCAGGGGGTTGGAACACCTCTCCTATGAAGAGAGGCTGAGGGAGCTGGGATTGTTCAGCCTGGAGAAGAGAAGGCTCTGGGGAGACCTAAAAGCAGCCTGCCAGTACCTGAAGGGGGTCTACAAGAAGGATGGAGAGAGACTGTTTGCAAAGGGCAATGGCTTCAAGCTAAAGAGATTTAGATTGGATGTTAGGAACAAGTTCTGCACCATGAGGGTTCTGGAACACTGGAACAGGTTGCCCAGGGAGGTATTTGAGACCCCATCCCTGGAGATCTTCAAGGTGAGGCTTGACAGGGCTCTGGGTAACCTGATCTAGTTGGGGATGTCCCTGCTGAGGGGATTGGACTGGGTGACCTTTGGAGGTCCCTTCCAACCCAGACCATTCTGTGATTCTAAGACTCTATGCAATACCACTCTTCTTGGTTTCTTTGATTCCTTTGATTTATAAATTATTCCTGTGTTCTAGTCAGCCAAGGGCTCAGCAGATAATTGTTTTATAAAAGGAATTACGAAAATCAGAACTTCAGCAGCTCTGAAACGTCCCTCAGCAAGCAAACAACTAACTCTTCCACCCACTCAGTACACCCTCACTTGTGAATTGCAATTAGCATTGCAAATGCCTTTCCCTTTTCAGAACTATTGATTGTGCTGTTAAATAGCAGTAGAGAGTTTACTTGTCTGAAAAACTGCTTTAGCTGCTATTCCCTATTATCTACCTACCTACCTATCAATATCTATCTGTTTGTCTACCTCTATCTACCTACCTACCTATCTAGCAATCTCTCTCTACCTAGCAATCTCTCTTTACCTACCTAACCTACCTACCTATCAATCTCTACCTGTCTACCTACCAATCTCTCTCTTTACCTACCTACCTACCTATTAATCTATCTACCTACCTATCAGTCTATCTACCTATCTATCAATCTCTCTCTCTCTCTCAATATCTCTCTCTACCTATTTACCTACCTACCTATCTATGTATCTATCTATCTACCTATCTACCCACCTACCTATCTACTTATCTATGTATCCATGCATCTATCTATCTATCTATCTATCTATCTATCTATCTATCTATCTATCTATCTATCTACCTCTCTATCTATCTATCTATCTATCTATCTACCTCTCTATCTATTCTACCTCTCTATCTATCTATCTCTATCTCTCTCTATCTATTAATCTTTCTCTCTCTCTCTCTCTCTCTCTCTCTCAAAAAAAAGCCCAATTACATAGTTACCACCATTTCACAACCTTCCAGTTATGGGCAATATGCATTATTCATTCTTATACTCACTCACCTTACAAACCCCTCATTTATCACGGTCTAAAAACTCTTCCCAATATTTAGAGGAAATAGTCCCATTTGGACATCCCCTCTGAGCACATCCTCTATTAAAATTTCATGCCTAGTTAAAGGATCAGCATTTAGCTAGTTCATCTTCTATGAATCCCTGAGTTTTATAGAATCATAGAATGGATTAGGCTGGAAGCAAGCTCCAAAGGTCATGGAGTCCAACCCCCCTGCAGTCAGCAGGGATACCTTCCACTACATCAGCTTGCTCAGAGCCTTGTCCAGCCTGACCTTGAAGAGGGCCTCAACCACCTCCCTGTGTACCACCTTCATGGTAAACAACTTGTTCCTTACATCCAATCTGAATCTCCTCTTCTCTCATTTCAAACCACTGCCCCTTGTCCTGTCACTGCAGGCCTTTGCAAACAGTCCCTCTGCAGCCTTCTTCAGGATCCCCTTCAGGTACTGGCAGGCTGCTCTTAGGTCTCCCTGGAGCCTTCTCTTCTCCAGGCTGAACACCCCCAGCTCCCTCAGCCTGTCCTCGTAGCAGAGCTGCTCCAAACCCCTGATCATCTACACAGCCCTCCTCTGGACCTGCTCCAAGGTCCATGTCCTTCCTGCGTTGAGAGCTCCAGAGCTGGATGCACTACTCCAGGTGAGGTCTCAGCAGAGCAGAGTATAAGTGGCAGAATCACCTCTCTCCATCTGCTGGCCATGTTTCTTTTGATGCAGCCCAGGCTGCCATTGGCATTCTGGGCTGCAAGTGCACATTGTTAGCTTATGTCCAGCTTCCCATCCAACAGTACCCTCAAGACCTCACCTGTAGGGCTGCTCTCAATTTCATCATTCCCCAGCCTGTATTCATATCTAGGGTTGCCCCAAGCTAGGTGCAGGACCCTATACTTTGTCATATTGAACCTCATGAGATTCTCCTTAGCCCACCTCTCTAGCCTTTCCAGCTCCCTCTGGATGGCATCCCATCCTTCAGACTTATCAACCATACCACTCAGCTTGGTATGATCTGCAAACCTGCTGACCCTGTACACATGGCTACATATGGATGTGTTGGTTGCAAGGAGGCAGAAAGAGAGTCAGACATGAGATGTTATAGTTGCTCTTGCATGCAGACACTGCTTGGAAGGGTGGACAGAAGACTGTATTATCATTGGCAGGAGTTAAACAAATTTGCAACAGCAGACAGTGAGCAAAACACCAAATTGATAGCAGCATTCTTAATATGCCTCCTGCAACCCCTGTCCAATTTTTCACATGCTGCAAGACTCTTAGGCACATCCTATACACAACCCTTCATGGCACCATGAAAAGATTCACAACACAAGCTCTGTGTCCAGGAAGAGAAGAGCCAGAAAGACAGGAAATCAAACAGCTTCTGGAACGGGAGAATGAACAGGGTATGGAAAATCAACACATCAAAAGGGCTTTGTCTATCCCAGTCACAGACAAGCTGGAACAAAGCTTCATTTGCGTTTGCACGAACAGCAAAGCGTGCTACAAGAAGCTTTCCTAAACTGATTAACCAGAAGGAGGGAAAAACAGACCTCCTGAGCAAGAGCTTTGAAGATTCATTTGCAGGCAGGGACAGGCTTATACTGCAGAGGTATCATAGGAATGAGGTGATCCAAAGCAGGGACATCTGCTCCAGAAGATGCTACCTCAGGAGATCTCACTGAGCTAATCCTCAAGCACAGCTACTGAGGCAGCTTTCCCCAAAGCACTCCCTTGCAGCTTGGGGAATAGATTAGTTCTGGACACATTTACCATGCTTAATTTGATGCTTTCATAGCTGCAGCTCCATCTCTATAATCAAGAGCTTTCCTCTTTGCTTTCCTATTTTGATTTTAAGCCTGTTTAAATACAGTATTTTGACAAATTGAGGGTACATCAGTGTTAGGCAGGGTAACACATTCCAGTGATGTTGCAGACAAGCCCTATGCAAACTGAGATGAGTCTGGCAATCCATGGGGGCATGGTGAAGTGCACCAGTACAGGTTAGGAGGTGATCTGCTGGAGAGCAGCCCTGGGGAGAAGGACCTGGGAGTCGTGGTGGATAACAAGTTCTGTGTGGGACAGCAATGTGCCCTGGGGGCCAAGAAGGCCAATGGGATCTTGGGGTGCATCAAGGAGTGTCTCCAGCAGGTTCAGGGAGGTTCTCCTCCCACTCTACTCTGCCCTAGTGAGGCCACGCCTGGAATATTGCATCCAGTTCTGGGCTCCCCAGTTCAAGAGGGACAGGGATCTGCTGGAGAGAGTCCAAGGGAGGGCTACAAGGATGATGAAGGGACTGGAGACTGCCTGGTAAGGAGAGGCTGAGAGACCTGGGGCTGGTTAGTTGGAGAAGAGAAGACTGAGAGGGGATTTAATCAATGTTTACAAATATCTGAGGGCTGGGGGTCAAGAGGGAGGGGACAGGCTCTGCTCAGTTTCACCCTGTGACAGGACAAGGGGCAATGGATATAAACTCCAGCACAGGAGGTTCCACCTCAACATGAGGAAGAACTTTTTCACTGGGAGTATCACAGAGCCCAGAGAGGTTGTGGAGTCTCCTTCTCTGGAGCCTTTCAAGCCCTGTCTGGATGTGTTCCTGTGTGAACTGTGTTAGATTCTATGGTCCTGCTCTGGCAGGGGGGTTGTTCTGGATTATCGTCAGAGGTTCCTTCCAACCCCTCACATCCTGTGAGCCTGTGAAGTGCTAGACATAAAGAGGAAAGTTTCCCAGGGAGGGGTTACTCAGTGATTCCTGACACAGAGCTTGAAACTGAGAGAATCTGCTGCTTTGAAAAAGTCTCACATCACCACCTCTGTCCCTAGCAATAAAAACATCAGGTAACCTTATGTCCCAGCTAGAAAGCACTTGGCCGGATTGGCTATTGACTGCACCATGGCAAATTCTTCATTAAAGCTGATTCCAGCTGTATCCCAGAAACTGACTGTTCATTTAAGTGAAAAGTGACCCTGCAACCATTGCTACTGAAGCAGCTGACCTTATGTGGGGAAGTCTGTTCAACTCCTCAGACAGATTGCAATAATATATCTGAAAGGTGAAAGACAAAAGCCCAAGTGCAGCTGGCTTGGCAAAAAGTGTTCTCACAGGAATTTGTTGTTCCATCAACACTGCCATTCATAGGAATGGAGCAGCTTTAGGGATGGTTCCTAAAACTTAGGGGACTCTGGGGACCAGACAGAAAATCCCTTTTGAAAATGAGAATTTAAATTATTTCCTGGAGTGGACTGGACTGCACTGATCAAACATGGAAGACCCAGGCCAGGAGGGAATAATCTAAATCAGTCTATTATCTAAATAAAGAAATTTAGACTGGATCTTAAGGAAGAAGTTCTTCAGTGTAAGAGTGGTGAGACTCTGGAATTGCCCAGGAATTGGTTGCCTTCTTCCATGGGGGTGTTCAAGGTTAGGTTAGATGAGACCTAGTTGGGAGCTGTGGAGATTGGAGATGATCTCTAAGGTCCCTTCCAAACTGAGCCATTCTATGACTCTATGAATGCCTCAAGCAAACTGCCACCCACACAGCTGGTGTTTTATGAGGAGAAAGGGAGCTGAAAGCAGCCCTGAAAGCAGCCCTACGGAAACAGACTTGGTGATGCTGATGGATGAGAAGCTGGACAGGAGCAGGCAGTGTGAGCTTGCAGCACAGAAGGCAAATCACATCCTGGGCTGCATCAAAAGATGCATTGCCAGCACATTCAGGGAGGTGATTCTGACTCTACTCTCTGCTCTGGTGAGACCTCACCTGGAGTACTGTGTGCAGGTCTGGAGCCCTCACTATAGGAAGGACATGGACCTGATGGAGGGGGTGCAGAGGAGGACCATGAAAATGATCAGGAATGGTTTGGAACACCTCTGCTATGAGGACAGGCTGAGGGAGCTGGGGGGGTTCAGCCTGGAGAAGAGAAGGCTCCAGGCAGACCTAAGAGCAGCCTGCCAGTACCTGAAGGGGCTACAAGAAGGATGGAGAGAGACTGTTTGCAAAGGCCTGCAGGGACAGGATGAGAGGCAATGGCTTCAAACTGGAGAAGGGCAGATTTAGGTTGGATGTTAGGAACAAGTTCTTTACTATGAGGGTGGTGGAACACTGCAACAGGTTGTCCAGGGAGGTGGTCGAGGCCCCATCCCTGGAGATAGTCAAGGTGAGGCTCGACAGGACCCTGGGCATCCTGATCTAGTTGGGGATGTCCCTGCTGAGTGCGGGGAGGTCAGACTGGATGAGCTGTGGAGGTCCCTTCCTGCCTGGACCATTCTATGATATGATTCTATGGTTCAAACTTCCAACTCCTGCACACTAACAAACTTTCTTAACTCATTTGCTCCTCTGAGACCATTGCTTTCCTAACTTTAGCTGTCCCTACCCTCTCATACCTGAAAACAAGAAGGCAAATTTTCCTGGGAGAGGAACTCAGTTTCTCTCTTGAAACCCTATGAGAGAGAGAGAGAGACTCTATTTGCTTTAATCTCTGTGAGCTCAGCAACTCAGTGACCTTTTCACACATGCATATGGAAGTATGATCATTGGCCAGGCAGGCAGGCCCACACTCTAGCAGCTCTGATTTATACTTTTTAATTGCAACTACATCTGACTGCTCCAGTCCAGCACCTCCAGCTGAGTTACAAGCCTCAGATTTCACTCAAGGTAATTTCCACCCAACGATAATTTTTATCACTTTTATTTTACACTGATTTACAGAAATTGCAATGAAAGAGGGGGTGGGGGTGGGGGTGGGGGAAACTGCTAGCTTTAAACTGTTTCTTTTTTTATAGCAAGCTAGTTAGATTAAGTCAAAAAGGATATTAAACTGCCACTCTGTCATCCAAGAGCAAGCTGAATTAGATTTGCTTGTTTGACAGAAATCAGCCAGAATAAATTCACATCTCCATAAATGCTGCATATGCAGAAATATTCCTAATGGTCTCAATGAGCAGGCAGTTTAGTAAAGACACACCAGGCTGTAAAACCTCAGCAGCATCTGAATGTGAGCATCACAGAAGGGCCATGAGGATGTTCAGAGGGCTGGAGAACCTCCCCTGTGAAGACATGGTGCAGGAGTTCAGCCTGGAGAAAAGAAGGCTCCAGGGACACCTCAGAGCAGCCTTCCAGTACCTGAAGGGGGCCTAGAAGCAAGCCAGGAAGGGACTTTCGACAAGGGCTTGTAGTGATAGGATGAGAGGGAATGGATTGAAGCTTGAGGAGGGCAGATTTAGACTGGAGATTAGGAAAAAATTCTTTCCAGTGAGGGTGGTGAGACACTGGAACAGGCTGCCCAGGGAGGTCAGAGATGTCCCCTCCCTGGAGGTGTTCAAGGCCAGGTCTAGTGGAAGGTGTCCCTGCCTGTGGCAAGGGGGTTGGAACTACATGATCCTTTATGAGGATGAAGCTCCTCTCCTACAAAGACAGACTGAGAGAGTTGGGGATGTTCAGAAGGACCTACACAAGTGGGCATGTGTGAACCTCATGAGGTCCAACAAGGCCAAGGGCAAGGTCCTGCATCTGTTTTGGGGCAATCCCTGCTATCACAGTACAGGCAGGGGGCTGAAGGGACTGAGAACAGGCCTGCAGAGAAGGACTGATGGATAAAGAGCAGGACATTGCCATGTGTGCTCATAGCCTAGCCAGCCAAACCTGCCTTGGGCTGCATCAAAAGAAGTGTGGCCAGCAGGTTGAGGAAGGTAATCCTCCCCTCTCTGCTCCAGTTTGGTTTTAAACTCTCAAGGCTTTAAACTAAAAGTGGGAAGATTTAGACTAGATATAAGGAAGACTTTTTTTTTTTTTTTGTGATGAGGGTGCTGAAACACTGGAGCAGGTTCCCAGAGAGGTGGGAGAAGCCTCATGCCAAGAAATATTCAAGGTCATGTTAGATGGGGCTCTGAGCAACCTCATCTAGTTAGAGATGTTCCTGTTCACTGCAGGTGGTGTTGACTAGATGAACTTTAAACATTCCCTTCCAACCCAAGGCATTCAATGATCCCATGATTTTGGGCTTACTGAGAAGTTCATAGCCAAATATCAAAGCATGGGGCTTTGACACAAACTGAATCCTTTTGGTGCAGCTGTGTTTATTTTCATACTGAGTGTTGCCTACATTTGGTTCAGAAGCTGAACACGATTTTGAAGGCAGATCTCAAAATTGTTGCCACTTAGCAGGCTTTGATTCACAGGATGGAAAGGTCTCAGAGGATTCTTTTCAAATTAACAAGATTCTTTCCAAATTAAATCAAACTGGAAGATGGGATTGAAGAACATGTGTACTGCCCTCCAGGTGCTATCACCATTTTGTTCTTTGGACCAGATCAGAGCTAGTTTGAAGTAAAGCTTCCCTGAAATGGGGAAAAATTGCCCATATCAGGTCCTCAGCACCAGCAAGATCTCTTCCTATGGCACTGATCAAACCACAGAATTTTTAGGAAAACTTCTACCTGTTACAATTCTGGGCTCTACTAAGAGTAGATAAAGAGATCCTGATTTACACAGAGAGACCACAGCAGGCTCAAACCCAACTTTCAGTTGTAGGGGGTTAAAATTGACATCTGAGTGAGAGTCCAGATAAAAAAGGCAAGGAAGATGTGCTTGCTGAGGTCAGGATTTAGAACTCATTCACAGAGCTCAAGAAAAAAACCCAAACAACTAAGAGCATCAAGACTTAATAGCTAGACTCCAAAACTCCAAGGCTACTCCAAAGCTGCTGCAAATCCTGCCAATTTTTGTGGTGCTTCTGTGAGGTGGGCAGCTGTGCCCATTATAAAACCATTGGCTTGCACACAGCATGTTGGTACAACTTGGTTACTACCAGCATGTCTGTTCCCATGTTTCTGTTCTCACTTTCTTCTTTGTAGTGGATGAAGAGCAAACAGAGAGACCCAGCAATTAGATTGCCATTCACAAAGCCTGCAACTAAAGCACAACTTTCCAACAGGGGCATCTGTGCCTGTGTTCACATTCTGGCTAGATCCTTCACTATTTCTTTTTCAGTGGTTTCAGAGTTGCCTCAGGGCTTTTTTCAGAGCCAACCTGCTCTTTAGTACCCTTGGAGCAACCTCTTCTGCAGAGGAATTTTCTCTGTCCTACAGCTTAACAGTTCCACAGGAGAGTTTCATTTAGTGCCCCTACATGGTAAGCTCCAAGTGATCAAGATGTTCATGTCTTGAAACATGTAGACCTGTCTGGGAACCTTGGAAAGGCACAAATAACACATCCTCACAGCACCAGATATGTCTGTCAGATGGCAGGGTGATGGTAGGGACTGCGCTGGGGCAGGATGAGGCAGGGTCCTCCCCCAACAACCCAATCCCACCACAACCAGAGGTGGCATCAGAGCTGGGCCAGGAAAGGCAACCAGGGCGTCTTGTAGCCCTGGGACAGCCAAGCACAGCCATGGAGACTTTCAAGACCCATTTGAATGTGTTCCTGTGTGACCTGTGCTGGATTCTATGGTCCTGCTCTGGCAGGGGGGTTGGACTCGATGACCTTTGGAAGTCCCTTCCAACCCCTAACATCCTGTGAGCCTGTGAATATGATACAATGAAGGAAAAATAGGTGAGAACATCCCTTACTCAGATGTGCTGATACAGTTTTTGTCATCTCTGTCTGGTATTGTAGTAGACCTGCCTGAGCAAATGCAGAGAAAGCCAAACTCCATCTGTCTGCATTCAGCTGCTGTGACATCAGCTATAGATTGTCTGAGAGCCACATGCTTGCAGAGTAGGAAGGGCTGCACAGCAGTTTGCAGAGCAGTCAGCACATTGGTTGGCCACCAAGCAAATGAAGTGATACAGCCTCTGGGGCAGCACTGCCTCATGTCCTGCCCCTTCATTGTTATCCAACAGAGAGCCACAAGGATGCTTAGGGGACTTGAGCATCTCCCCTGTGAAGAGAGACTGAGAGCCCTGGGGCTGTTTAGTGTGGAGAAGAGAAGGCTGAGAGGGGATCTGATCAATGTCTATCAATAGCTGAGGGGTGGGGGTCAAGTGGAGGGGGCCAGGCTCTTTTGGGTGGTGCACAGGAATGAGCCAAGGAACAACAGGTTCAAGCTTGAACACAGAAGATTTTAGCTCAACATGAGGAGAAACTTCTTTCCAGTGAGGGTGACAGAGCACTGGAACAGGCTGCCTAGGGGGGTTGTGGAGTCTCCTTCTCTGGAGCCTTTCCAAACCCATCTGGATGCATTCTGTGTGGACTACCCCAAATGCTCCTGCTCTGGCAGGGGGGTTGGCCTGGCTGATCTCTGGAGGTCCCTTCCAACCTCTAATGTACTGTGGTACTGTGATCACCCTTGAGACCTGCCGAGTCTTGCTCTCTCCTGATGAGGTTTGTCCCTGTGTAGAAAGCCACCACAGATCTTTACCTTTCTTAGTTTCTCAGGCTATGATTAGATGATTTATTCCCCTTGCACCAACCTTCTGCTCTTGAGTGAATTTTGCCTCTGTTGCTAGATAGGAAAGGTCTTTTCCCTATGTAACAGATTTCCACTAATCTTCTTTACCACAGCATCCTTTCAAAATCACAGCCCCCAGCATATCTACAGTTAACACCTGGGCAGAGTTGTTTCAAAATCTCTTAAGATCAGTATGTGAGAGCTGACTGATCAAAGAGGACAAAGAGACTGGCACTAGGGCACAAATACAGATGGCAGGGCAGGTCAGAGATGAACTGAGGATGGCATCCTTCAGGCTAGATATAGCAATAGAGCACAGGGCACACAGACAGAGTGGAACTGAGGTGCAGATGGCAAACAAGTGATAGGAGGACAGGGAGAAAGGATGGGGGATCCTGATGTCCACAGAGCCTTATATATTTCTTGAGGCTCAGCAGTATTCAGCCAGAAGCAGGAGCTCATTTTCTTCACAGAGGCTCTATCTCAGTGTTACAGAAATGGACTGGTCTCTGACTGGCATTGCATTCATCAGCCTCAGTGTGGCTATTGTAAGAAAACTCCTCTCTATAGTGACTACAGCAGCTGAACAGGAGCCAGCAGTGTGTCCAGGTAGCCCAGAAAGCCAATGGCATCTTGGCTTGGATTAGAAACACTGTGGCCAGCAGGAGCAGGAGGTGATTGTCCCCCTGTACCCAGCACTGGTGAGGCCACACCTCGAGTGCCCTGTTCAGGTTTGGGCACCTCAGTACAAGAAAGGCATTGAGGGGCTGGAGAGGTGCAGAAAAGAGCAACTAAACTGCTGAAGGGCCTGGAGAATGAGTCTGATGAAGAGAAGCTGAGGGAACTGGGACTGGTTGGTGTGAGGAAGAGGAGGCTGAGGGGAGACCTTATCACCCTCTACAACTCCCTGAAAGGACAATGGAGAGAGGTGGGTTCTGGTCTCTTCTCACAGGGAATTATGGATTGAACAACAGGGAATGGCCCCAGGCTGCATCAGGGGAGGTTTAAGGCTGGACATTAAGAAATATTTTTTCCCTGCAAGAGTGGTCAGGCATTGGCACAGGCTGCCCAGGGAGGTGGTGGAATCACCAACCCTGGATGTGTTTAAAGGTCATTTAGATGTGATGCTTGGGAATATGGTTTAGGGGTGAACTTTGCAGAGCAGGGTCAATGGTTAGACCTGACGATCCCAGGGATATTTCCCAACCTGGTTCTATAGACATGTAGAATATGCCTCCAGCAAAGCATGATCAGGGACTACCAAACCAGCTGATTTTCCTAGGAGAAGTGGAGCTATTTTCCTATGTATCCATTCTGATTAGCTCTGTGCCCCACTCCTCAGCAAACCAAGCTCTGCCACATCCTGACATGACAGATGTGCTGCAAGATCCGCTCGCTGGTGGCACAGCCTTGCACCTACCACCAGGTGCAGAGCAAGGAATTCTACCAAGCAGTTGCTCAGTTATCCTTGCCTGCTCAAAAGGAACAAGGATGAAGTTAATTAATTGGAGGCAATTAACTGCAGGTGTCACAACAAGGGAAAAGGTAGAAAATTAAACGGAATGCCTTTGGATGTGGCCCTATCTATTTCTGCCTTGTCTTGCTAATTCATGTTGAGTTACACATTTGACAGAAGAGAAGGATTCATTTTGCTGTGAAGACATTTTACATTTAAACATTTACATGGAAATGACTAAACTCTGCTTTTAGTTACTGGATGCTCAGGAGCTCCTCAGAAAGAGCACATTTGGACACCTGTCTGGGATTGGGATGCCCAAGCATTGCTGGAGGAGCCCTCCAGCCCAGCCCCTACTTCATTCACCAGGGAGCACAGAATGCTTCCTGGCCCCCTTAGACATTGGCCAGCCCTGGGCAGAATTCTGGGGGACATTCAAGCACCTCAGAGAACCTTTAGAGCTATCCTGGGGCAACTGGTTGTCCTTAATAGCCTTGTGGATGCCGTGGCTGATGTGCTTGCTCACACATAGACTCTGAAGTTCACTTCCTAACCCTCTTGAGAGAGGCCTGGTTATGAAGGAAGGGTACAGAGGCAGTGTTGGTAGCCATTCTATGGTTCTGTGAAAATGAAGAGGGGGTGCTAGCTTTGCAAAGAATAACAACTTTACTGTTTTTCCTGGGGATGGGACAGCAACCTTATCTTTTAAAAACTGACCTCAGAGATCTCCATTATTTACAGTCTCACTTTCAAGGCTGCACAGCTGTTCAGGCATCAATAAAGCTGGAAAGAATTGTTAATTAACTTCAGTTCCAAACAAGGAGCCTAGCAGGAAAACTTGTTGTGAAACCACAGAGCCTGTTTTCTTCACTAAGGCTCTGGAGAGAGAGCTGGGAAGCTGAAGAAGAGCAGCAAACTGAGCCAATATCTGCTGTTTGCAATGTGACTTGACCTCATAAAATCCAGACAACAATCAATTTCTTAGTTCAGGGAAGGAGCCCACCAAGGAGAAACACAAATACCTAAGTCAATACACCAAGGAATGTGATGCTGCTGCTTAGAAACATTGAAGGAGACACATACTGGGGAAAAAAGCAGAAGAGCAAATCTGATGAATCACAATACTGCAGCACGGATGCTCTGCAGAAGAAAGAAAGCAAAAATGTAGCAATTCTGAGAAAGATGTAAGGAGTATCGTGGGAAGAAGGATCAGAACTGAGGTTGTGATATGCAGTGACAACAAAAAAATAAACCAAAATTAACAGGCAGTGCAGTCTGCAGCTCTAGACATGGCCTGGTCGATGTGGTGGTGCTAGGTCACAGGCTGGACTTGACAATCTCAGAGGTCCATTCTGTGATTCTTTTATTAGATGCTCCACAAGTATGCAGTCTGTAAAGCAGAACAGGGAGGCACCAGGGCCACCAGTGGTCCCATTAGCTTATCAAGGTGGCCTAGGAGAAGGAAAGGATTGGGTGCTCCTTCCTGATTGCATATTCCTGAAAGCACACTCCAAACGCTCCTACCTGGTTACCTTCATGCCAGGATGAATTGGAAGGAGTTCAGACAAAAGCAAGACAAATGAGCTGGATGGAATGACTTCAAAGGAAAGATTAAATGAGCTAAAATATGCACAGCATGGCTAGGGAACAACTTTAGGTCAGGAGAGGAGGAATACAGTGACTGCTAGCCCTTCTCAGAGGTGCAAATGAAGAGGTCTCTCAATGACAGCAAGGAGGGACGAGGAGAAGTTCAACATCTCATTAATATTCTTGCTTCTGGTTTTCCTTGGCACATGGTAACTGTACCATATCATCATGGACTGCCAGCAGGAAGAAAAAGACAAGTACTAAGAAAAGCCCTCTCCCTTCCCAGTGCACTTTGAATTCTGTTTCATAATTAGATTGCCCCCGCTCCTCTCTTACTGTTCTAGGCCAGTCTCACCATCACACAGGGCTAAGGAACCAGTTCTCTCTGAAAACCAAGAACACTTCAACAAGGCATGTTCAGAATAATTCATCAGTGTTCCCAGCATTGCTACTGGATTGCTCCTTCTTCTAACCCTTGTAACTGCAGGACCAAACAACCTTGGAATTAATTTCACTCAGAAAATTCAATGAAATAAAATGGTTATGAGCATGAGAATTTATCCTCCCATCAGTTTTGATTTCGGTTTGGGTTTTTTTTGGTGTCTTCATGTGACATGCAGAGAGATCTGCAAACAGACACCCAAGTTTCACCTCTCAGGAGGACTATGCTTTGTCCTGGCATCATTTACCTCTTTCAGGATATTGCAGCTCTCCAGGAAGGGCAGAGACTAGAACTGTGCTCAATACAGATTTGTGCCTAGGATAGTTCTTTACATATAACTCTACCCTATCTTCAAATGCTAATTTTTCAACAGCCACCTTTGTACTGTTTTCATAGAATCACAGAATGGCTTAGGTTGGAAGGGACCTCAGAGATCATCTACTCCAACCTCCCTGCCATGGGCAACGATGCCTCTCAATGAGACTTGGCTGCTTAAGGACTCATTCAGCCTGGCCTGGAATGCCCCCAGGGAGGAGGCATCCACAGCCTCCCTGGGCAGCCTATTCCAGAGTCTCACCACCCTTGTACTGAAGAACTTCTTCCTAAGAAGTTCCTAAGACCCACTAAACCCGCTCTCCCTCAGCTTCAAACCATTCCCCCTTCTCCTGTTGCTAGACACTGTTATGAAAAGTCCCTCTGCTGCCTTCCTGTAGCATCCCTTCAGGTACTAGAAGGCAGCTCTAAGGTGCACCCAAAGTCTTCTCCAGGCTTCACACCCCCAGCTCCCTCAGCCTATCCTCACAGCAGAGGTGCTCCAGCCCTTGGATCATCTTTGTGGCCTCCTCTGGACTCACTCCAAGAGTTCTGTGTCCTTCTTGTGCTGGGGACACCAGAACTGGATGGAGTATTCAAGGTGGGGTCTCACCAGAGCAGAGTAAAGGGGCAGAACCACCTCTCTTGCTCTGCTGGCCACACTCCTCTTGATGCTGCCCAGGAGAAATTTTCTTTCTGGTCAATTCTGTGCTGATGTGTAATAACTGTACGCTTTTCCCAGCCAGAATATTTTTCTAGTAAATCTTTTGAGGATGTCACTCCCACTGCACCTTTCCTCCCCTCTTAACCTTTTCTCACTGGTGTTATTTATCTCCCTCCTTCTGTGTTATCTTTAACATCAGCAGGTCAGCACCTAGACTGCCTTTAATCATACAAGTGAATGCTTAGCACTGAGTAAACTTCTCTTGAAGCATGAAAGACTGATATTCCTTCAAGCAATAACATTAAACCCTATTTCTATGAAAAAGTAGTTTTGCTAACTTGGGCATTTGTCTTTTTCTCCTCCAAAAGTCCAGGCTATGACAGCAGGGCAGATTACAGACTGTCCTATGCATTTCAAAGTATGAATTGAGAGCATCTCATCCATCAACTTCAGCAGACATTTGACCAGGAATTGGAAGAAATTATAGAAATATCCCCGAATTACAGAAGCTATAGCTGTGCAAAAACTCACATCCTGGCAGTTGCTTTATCTGCTCTGCACTGCTCTCTTCGTTATGGAAGAGCTCCCTAAGCTACCATTTGCTTTCCTTTTTTCAGGTCATAAATTCACTTCCATTCACAATGCAAAACAAAAGGAGTAACACAAATCAGGCTGTGGAAGACTACATTTTAGACCAAAATATGCCTGTGGAACCTAGGAAAGGTTTCACTGGAGTTAGCGGCTTGAGTGGTATGAGAAAATTCACAGAAAAAAATCATAGAATGGTTTGGGTTGGAAGGGACCTCCAAAGGTTATCTAATCCAACCCCACTGCAGTCAGCAGGGACATCTTCCACTGCCACAGAACACATCTGCTAGGAAGAGACCTCAAAGATCATCCAGTCCAACCCTCGACACAGCACTGAAGGGTCAACACTAAACCATGTCCCTAAGCACCAGCTCCACACACTGCTTAAATACCTCTAGGGATGGTGACTCCAGCACTGCCCTGGGCAGACCATTCCAATATTTGACAACCCTTTCACTGCAGAAATATTTCCTAACATCCAGCCTGAACCTCCCTTGGTGCAGCGTGGAACCATTTCTTCCGGTCCTGTCACTTGTCACCAAGGAGCAGAGGCTGCCCCCTCCTCACTCCAACCTCCCTTCAGGGAGCTGTAGAGAGCAATGAGGTCTCCCTCAGCCTCCTCTTCTCCAGACTGAACACCCCCAGCTCCCTCAGCTGCTCCTTGTAGCCCAGGTGCTCCAGGCTCTTCTCCAGCCTCATTGCCCTTCTCTGGACATCACAGAATCACAGAATCAACCAGGTTGGAAAAGACCTCAGAGATCATCAAGTCCAACCTATCACCTAATACCTCCTGACAACTAAATCATGGCTCCAAGTGCCCATCCAAGCTTTTTTTGAACATCAGGGGTCATGACTCCACCACCTCCCCTGGCAGCACATTCCAGTGGCCAATTACTCTTTCTGGGAAGAACTTCCTCCTCATCTCAAGCCTAAACTTCCCCTGGTGCAGCTTGAGCCTGTGTCCTCTTGTTCTGTCACTGGTAGCCTGGGAGAAGAGACCAACCCCCACCTGGCTGCAACCTCCCTTCAGGACTCACTCCACCCCCTCAATGTCCTTCCTGCAGTGAGGGGCCCAGAGCTGAACAGAACTCTCAAGGTGTGGCCTCAGCAGTGCTGAGCACAGAGGGATGATCACCTCCTGTCCCTGCTGGCCACAGTGTTTCTAATCCCAGCCAGGATGCCAGTGGCTTTCTTGGCCACCTGGGCACACTGCTGACTCTGTTTAATGGACTGTCCAGAACCCCCCAGGTCCCTCCCCAAGTTGCAGCTTTTCAGTCACCCCTCCCCAGGTCTGTAGCTCACCATGGGGTTGTTGTGACCCAGGTGCAGGACCTGGCACTTGGCCTTGTTGAACTTCATGCCTTGCCCCATTGGTCTAACCTGTCCAGATGGACACAGCCACCCAACTTGGTGCCACCTGCAAACTTCCTGAGGGTGCACTCAATCCCCTCACCCAGATCATTGATGAAGACATTGAAGAGGATAGGCTCCAGTGCTGAACCCTGGGGGACACCACTAGTGAGTGGGCATCAGCCAGACTTAACTCCCTTCAGCACCAGTCTTTGGGACCAGCCATCCAGCCAGTTTTTTATCCAGGGCACAGGGCACTTATCCCAACCTTGTGCCATGAGTTTCTGAAGGAATGTGTTGATTTTGATGAAACCTCCTGACAGAAAATAGGTTTTGAGTAAGATATTATGAGAGTGGACTGCTGCATTCTGCATTTTGGCCAAGTAAAACATTCTGGAATTCTTTTTTTTTTTTTATACAGAAAAATATGTGTTTATACTTCTATGCAGTATCATGGAGACTTAATAACCAATACTGTGTTTCACATTGCCATGTTTCATTTTGTTGAAACTGGAGGATTCAAAGATATTAATGGCATAATGACTAGAACCCTACCTGGGAATTTCTGATTTTTTTTTCAAATTGTATTTAGAAGTGAAAATAGATATGAAAGGCACAGTGATTAGAATCCTACATGTGAATTTCTGATTTCTGTTAATTGAATTCAGAAGTGAAAGTGGATAGAATTCCATTTCTTTATAGGATCTAGTAAAACATTTTTTTCTTTCTCTTCTTGTTGCTTTCCTGGTGAACAAGCAGGGGTCTGGAGCACAGCCCTGTGAGGAGAGGCTGAGCGAGCTGGGGGTGTTTAGCCTGGAGAAGAGGAGGCTCAGGGCAGACCTCATTGCTGTCTACAACTGCCTGAAGGGAGGTTGTAGCCAGGTGGGGGTTGGTCTCTTCTCCCAGGCAACCGGCACCAGAACAAGAGGACACAGTCTCAAGCTGTGCAGGGGGAAGTTTATGCTGGATGGTAGGAAGAAATTCTTCCCAGAAAGAGAGATTGGCCATTGGCATGGGCTGCCCAGGGAGGTGGTGGAGTCACCATCCCTGGAAGTGTTTAAAATAAGCCTGGATGAGGCACTCAGTGCCATGGGTTAGTTGGTTAGATGATGCTGGGTGATAGGTTGGACTTGATCTCAAAGGTATTTTCCAATCTGGTTAATTCTGTGATTCTGTAAATTTTAAAGGAATAATCTTTTCTCAACCTTTGGCTACAGCTAACAATGCCACTTACAGACAGCAGTTTGAATTGTGACAGTGGAACTGATGTAGCATGAAGTGAGGGCAAAGAATGTTAGGGGTTGGAAGGGATCTCAAAAGATCATCCAGACCAACCGCCCTGCCAGAGCAGGATCACCTATACCAGATCACACAGGAACACATCCTGTTTGGAAGTCTCCAGAGAAGGTCTGGAATGTCTCCAGAGAAGGTCACTCCACAACCTCTCTGGGCAGCCTGTTCCAGGGCTCTGAGCCCCTCACAGGGAAAAAGCTTTTCCTCATGCTCACGTGCAGTCTCCTCTGCCGCAGCTGGCACCCAGTGCCCCTTGTGCTGTCATTGGACATCCCTGAGCAGAGCCTGGCTCTGTCCTCCTGACACTGCCCTGCACATCTTTATCAACAGCAATGAGGTCACCCCTCAGGCTCCTCTGCTCCAAGCTCCAAGCCCCAGCTCCCTCAGCCTTTCCTCAGCAGGGAGGTATTCCACTGCCTTCAGCAGCTTTGTGGATCTGCACTGGACTCCTCTCAAACAGTTCCCTAAGGTCCTTGTTGAACTGAAGGGCCCAGAACTGGACACAATATTCCAGCTGTGGCCTCCCCAGGGCAGAGTAGAGGGGCAGGAGAACCTCTCTCAATCTTCCAACAGGTCAGCCCCCATCCTATCCTGCTCCATGGGGTTGTTCTTTCTCAGATGCAAGGCTCTACACTTGTCCTTGTTGGATTTCAATCCAAAGCAGAAAAACATTTCCTTAGTGTGCAGTGGGCTTTGTGCCTCAGCATCTCTGCTGGATTCCTCTGCAAAGATGACATGGCTGGTCAGACAGCTCAGCACTGCTCTGTATCTCCACCTGCACTCATATGGCAGGCAGGTACTGCAGTCATGCTTGGCCATTTGCTAGCCAGACACGTCAGGGGAGAATCCTAGAGGATCTCCTTCCTCATGGCTGCCTTGCAGAAACAGAGCCAGGTTTAAGAACAGCAGCAAGCTGCAGCAGTTGCTCAGCACATCTGAAATGAGACTTCAGTTTCAGAGCTTATAAATGGATTTAGTTTTCTAATTTCAGGATCTACTTTTTTTCTCTTTTTTTGGGGGGGTGGGAGGGGGAAGTCATCTGGTTTTAATTTTTAACCTGTAGATGGGCAGATTTTTTTTTTCAGTGCTGTGCACACACACTGTGATCTATGTATAAAGCAGTGAAACAGTCTTCCTATACCTAAATTCAGTGTTCTCTGAGCAGTGTATGGAATAGATAGGCAGGGAAAAGCTAACCCACATGCTAGGAGGGCACCATCAGACATTTCCCTCTTCTTTTATTCATCAGCATTGGGGGGGTGTTATTTTTTTATGCAGCCATACTCAATCTGACAGTATAGAGCTCTCATGGTTCTGCCTCACAGGTTTCTATACATCAGAGACCAGCTTTAAAACTGTTTTGACAGGTTAAAAGCTGGAAATTTTTTCCCAGGGATAGGATGGAGAGAAGCAGGAATGTGAGAAGCAAAAAAAAAAAAAAAAAAAAAGAGAATATTCCTTGACACTTCCTAATCTCCTCAGTGCAGATGGCATTGCCTTTTTCAAGTAGTTTCTGTGCACAACACCCACTGCAAAAAAGTGGAAGTGTGAACACTGAAAATAGTCTTCTTTGGAGGCACACGGGTGTCTGTGTGTTTACCTATCCAATAGGCACAGCCCTGCATGCACCAGCAGCCAAATGTGCAAAGCTTACCTCCCTGCTTCTTCCAACCCCCCCTCCATCCATTCACTAAAATTAATTGCTCCCCAAGACGCTGTAGGCCACATTGTTAATTATTGTCTCTCTCTTCTGCACCTGAGGCATTGCACTGGTTCAGAAAACAGCCTGCAAACAGATGGAGAGCTGCTGGAGATGAATCTGCAGGTATGGGGGGAAAATTTGCTATAGACTTTCTGATGCTGCAGACTCATATGGTCTATTAATTTTCAGCGATATTCTGGAAAAGAAGGAGGTCTCTGCATGGGTTAAGGAGGAATTTCTTTCCAAAAAAAGGAGTAACAAGAGCTAATTACTTCTTTGATTTCAGCACTACCATTTACATTTAAGGGGTGCTGGAGGACGAGAAGCTCAACAGGAGCCAGCAGTGAGCACTTGCAGCCCAGAAAGCCAAGCAGGGGCTGGGCTGCAGCAAGAGAAGCATAGCCAGCAGGGTGAGGGAGGGGATTCTCGCCCTCTGCTCCACTCTGGTGAGACCACACCTGCAGTACTGCATCCAGTTCTGGAGCCTCTATTACAAGAGGGATATGGACATGCTGGAATGTATCCAGAGAAGAGCCATGAGGATGAGCAGAGGGCTGGAGCATGGAGACAGACTGAGAGAGTTGGGGTTATTCAATCTGGAGAGGAGAAGGCTCCAAGGTGACTTTCTTGTGGCCTTCCAGTATCTGAAGGGGGCTACAAGAAAGCTGGGGAGGGACTTTTTAGGGCATCAGGAAATGATAAGACTAGGGGAAATGGAACAGAAATAGAAATGGGGAGATTCAGATTGAAAGTTAGGAAGAAATTCTTTCCTGTGAGGGTGGGGAGACACTGGAACAGGTTGCCCAGGGAGGTCATGGATGCCCCCTCCCTGGAGGTGTTCAAGACCAGGCTGGATGAGGCCATGAGCAACCTGGGTAGTGGAAGGTGTGCCTGCCCACGGCAGGGGGTTGGAACTGGATGATCCTTGTGTTTCCTTCCAACCATGGCTGATTCTATGATTCTATGATAGGAAAATATCCAATCATCTCTGCACCAGCCTTGCAATGTCTTAGATAACCCTGCCCCTTGACAGCCAGCTCTGTATACACTATGCCTGCTGGTAGCAAGCCTGGGTGTCTTGTAGACCAGACTGACATGCCAGCTTGAACTGGGTGCTACATGCAGCTCCTCGCCTGCTCCTGGAACGCCACTGGCTCATCCCCAACACCTACCCTAGCAGTCTGCTTCTGCCATCGTGTTGTCACAGAGAGCCACAGCAGACTGGGGCAAAGCTGTCCCATATTGCCCAGCCTGCCTTCATCTCACTTTCATAGAAACATGCAGGCTGGAAAAGACCCTTGGGGTCATCAAGCCTGACCATTAACCCTACTCTACAAAGTTCACCCCTAAACCACATCCCCAGCATCACATCTAAAGAACCTTTAAACACATCCATGGGTGGTGACTCCAGCACCTCCCTGGGCAGCCTGTGCCAATCCCTGACCACTCTTGCTGGGAAAATGTTTTTCCTACCGTCCAGTGTAAACCTCCCCAGTCACAGCTTGAGGCCATTCCCTCTTGTCCTATCACTAATTCCCTGTCAGAAGAGACCAGCAGCAGCCTCTCCACAACCTCCTTTCAGGTAGCTGGAGACAGCAATGAGGTCTGCCCTCAGCCTCCTCTTTTCCAAACTAACCATCCCCAGCTCCTTCAGTCACTCTTTGCAAGACCTATTCTCCAGGCCCTTCACAGCTTCCTTCCCCTTCTCTGCACTGGCTCCAGCAATGTCTTGATGCAGTCCAAATAAAAATGTTCCACTCTTTGATCCAGCCTAGCAATTAGCAAAATGTCACTTCAGGAGCTGACAATTTGTTCTTCAGAGGCTGAGGATCAAAGCTAGCCAGCCATAATGGTGAGGTAGGCCTGACTCTAACAGTACTCAATGCTGTCTGCAAAGGCAGATAAAGCACAGGCACCCAGTGCTACCTAACGTGCACCATGCCTGCTTCAGACCATCTAGAAGGGTTCTTCCCTTTCATGAGTACTTCAATGTGTGCATCTGCTGTGGAAAGGTATCCAAAAGGGCTCTATGCAAACCAGAAGCTATTCTAATAAAGCCATTTTACCCTCTTCTAAGGGAAAAATATTGGGGGCCAGCCTCTGCTCCTTGGTGGCAAGTGACAGGACCAGAGGAAATGGTTCCACGCTGCACCAGGGGAGGTTCAGGATGGATGTCAGGAAATCTTTCTTCAGTGAAAGGGTTGTCAAACATTGGAATGGTCTGCCCAGGGCAGTGCTGGAGTACCACCCCTGAGGGTGTTCAAGCAGCCTGTGGACCTGGTGCTTAGGGACGTTGTTTAGTGTTGACCCTGCAGTGCTGTGTCAGGGGTTGGACTGGATGAGCTTGGAGGTCTCTTCCAACCAGATGTATTGTGTGATTTTCTAAACTGGGAAAAAATCCTCTTTCAGCTTTGGCTGGAAGTTCAGCTCTACACATTAGCCAAATTACTTTAGAAAGGCAATGGAACAGTCACCAGGAGATTTATCATGTGGCTATCCAAAGGGATCCAGGTGCTTTAGTCAAGAAGTAAGAAAAAATGAGGTAATTATATCATGAACAGATCTCTGATCCGTATAGGAGTGAGGAAGAGCAGGTGATACTTGCCATAAAAAGGCCACTCCTTCTCTTCCAGTGTTGGCGTGGTACAGACCTAGTGGAGCAGATCTACCTGGTAGAGAGTGGCAGACAACTGGCCATGTGTTACACACAATTTGTCATGCTGTTATCTGACTGTGGAACAGGAACTCCAGAACTTAAACACAGTGTAGCTTCCTCCAGCACCCAAATGCTGCAGACCTGCAAAATGGGAGCATGTTTCCCCTTTTCCACTCCATGGGTATTTCACCAGACTACAATTACTTCTCAAATATGGTAGAGAGTAGCTTAGCCACTTCATTTGCCAGTTCCCTCAGGATCTGCAGATGCATCTCACAAAGTCCCATGGACTTGTGCACCTTTAGGTGCCTTAAATGGTCTCAAACCTTATCTCCTACAGTGGGAGGTTCTTCAGTTTCCCAGTACCTGCCTTTGCCTTCTGTGACTTGGGTGATGTGTCTGGAGCACTTGCCATTGAAGACTGAGGCAAAAAAGTCATTGAGTACACCAGCCTGCCCTATATCCTAGGTAATCAGGTCTCCTGTTTCCTTCCAGAGAGTCCACATTTTCCCTAGTCTTCCTCTTACCACTTCTCTTTGTGCTCTCCTGAAGTCCAGAGTAGTAAGCTTGCTGTGTGCCCTCCTTGCTGCCCTAAGGATCTGGAGGGCATCATATGAGGAGTGGCTGAGGGAGCTGAAGAAGAGAAGGCTGAGGGGAGATCTTATTGCTCTCTACAGCTACCTGAATGGAGGTTAGAGTGGGGCTGGGGTTGGTCTCTTCTCCCAGGTAGCCAGCGACAGGACAAGAGGCAATGGGTTTGAGTTGTGCCAGAGGAGGTTTAGGTTGGACATTAGGAGAAACTTCTTCAGTGAGAGAGTGGTGAGGGGTTGGCACAGGCTGCCCAGGGAGGTGGTAGGGTCACCATCCCTGGAGGTGTTGAAGAAGCTGTAGCTGTGGTGCTTCAGGATCTAGTTTAGTGGTCATGGTAGTTGGGCTATGGTCAGACTTGATGATCTGAAAGGTCTTTTCCAGCCTTAGTGACTCTATGATTCTATGATATGGATCATGTAAGATATGCTTCTATACAAACCTGCCAGTGACTCTGGTGACTCCTGAGCTCAGCAGAGATTTGAGCAGCCCAGTGCAGGAAGGTCAGAATGGAAAGAAAAAGAAAATGCCAAAAAAATTTAAATCTCTGTTGTAGGAGTTAGCAAAGCAATCTACTGCATTTTGGGGGGCAGGGGGGAAGTATATCAGCACCAGCTGGCACCCACTCTTAGAAGGGAGCAAGAAAAAAGCAAATTGCAGAGAGGAGAGAAAGGTTTCAGGGGGAAGACTCTGAACTTCAAGTGGGAGACTGCTCCAAGAAAAGGAGAAAGGAAGAGTATGAGAATAGTTCACAATGGATGAAAGGGATAAAGGAAAAGGAAAGCAAGCAGGGAGGATAAAGAGAGCTCCATGAAGTAGTTCTGCTGGGAGGCCTTGTCAAAAGCCCAAACCACTGCAGCTTTAGCAATGGTATTTCAGTAACAGGAGGGAATTTTGCCACAGTGGTACTCAGAGAAGGCCTAGTGGTACATAAAGAGAAGAAAACTGCACTAATCTCGCCTATTTTCTCTCCTCAAAATGGAACTTTTCACCAATCAGCACTGCCAACCGAGCTAAACCACTTACAGCACTTGCATGTAGTGCCTGCACTTGTCAATAAGAGTGATTACTGATTTTGTGTGCATAGGTCATGCAAAAAGTCAGGTAGTTTCTCTGTGATTTAGCTCCCCATCTGTAAAGCTGCCACTTCTGCTTCATTAAAGGCAAAGAGGCAATAAATTGACAAGGAACAATATCATAAGGAAGAAGCACAAAGCAGATGATTTAATGGCAACATCAGGCTCAGTTCTGATCAGAAAAAAAAAAAAAAACCAAAACTAAAAAGGCATCTAAAACAGTGACACAGTTAAGTGATGTATTTGATAATAAAAAAATATAAGCATCTTCCCAAGCAGATCTGAAACAGAAGAGGACAATTCGAAAGATCAGTAGGAAATTAATGTGCACTCTTTGCTGCAGGCAGTCACAGGCTCTGCTTCCCTGCTACCTCCCATCTACTAAGACTTTTCCCCCCTTCTTTAATCTTGCTAATTGTCAGAGTTTAAAGGACACCGAAGAGCAAAGAATGGGTTCATTAGCATTGCAAAGTACCCCTGCTTACCGTTGCAGCAGGACACCATTCATCTCTGCTGCCACACCATACTGTGAGGTGGCACCAGAAACCAGACTGCAAGCCAGAGCCAGGGAATGCTAATCATCCTGCATTAGACCCAAAGCTGCAGAGCCATAGAATCACAGAATGGGATGGGTTGGAAGGGACCTCCAAAGGTCATCTAGTCCCATCCCCTCTGCAGTCAGCAGGGACATCCTCCACTAGAGATCAGGTTGCTCAGAGCCCTGTTGAGCCTCACTTTGACTATCTCCAGGGATGGAGCCCCAAGCACCTCCCTGGGCAACCTGTTGCAGTGTTCCACTACCCTCATGGTCCAGAACTTGTTCCTAAAATCCAGTCTAAATCTGCTCTTCTCTAGTTTGAAGCCATTGCCCCTCATCCTATCACTCCAGGCTTTTGGAGTACTGGAAGGCTGCTCTTAGGTCTCCCCGGAGCCTCCTCTTTTCCAGGCTGAACAACCCCAGCTTTCTCAGCCTGGTTCTCTGGTTGATAACATCTGTTTATGGCCATGGAACATCTCCCTGCTTAGGCAAGGCTGAGGGAGCTGAGGGCTCTTGAGCTTGGAGCAGAGGAGCCTGAGGGGTGACCTCACTGCTGTTGATAAAGATGTGCAGGGCAGTGTCAGGAGGACAGAGCCAGGCTCTGCTCAGGGATGTCAAATGACAGCACAAGGGGCACTGGGTGCCAGCTGCAGCAGAGGAGGTTTCACATGAACAGAAGGAAAAACTTTTTCCCTGTGAGGGTGATGGAACACTGGAACAGGCTGCCCAGAGAAGTTGTGGAGTCTCCTCTGGTGACCTTCCAAACCTGCCTGGATGCATTCCTGTGTGACCTGCTCTAGGTGCTCCTACTCTGGCAGGGGGGTTGGACTGGATGATCTTTTGAGGTCCCTTCCAACCCCTTATGTTCAGTGATTCTCTGAAAAATGGCTCCCAAAGGCAATTTAGAGTGGGCTGTGTGTTTTTGACATGGCCAGCCTCCTTAATCTAGAAGACCCAAGTCTTTTAAACCCCTTGCATCTACATATCCACCTCTTCTGTCCCTTTCCATCAATAAAGGACATCTCCTCAGACTTTCTGAACACCTCTCACAGTAAATTACAAACACAAATGTATTTTTAATTTTTTTTTTTGCTTAGCTTCTTATCAGTGAAATAATGATAGAAATTACAACTACAGTGCTGATCTATGCACAAATCTCATCACATAGCTTAGCTAAAGGAAGCTGTCCAGCTGCACAGGTTCACCTTCAAGTCATGTCCAGCTTGCCACTTGAGTTTAGGCCACCTCAGAAATTTCTTTCCCTTAAGCTTACTTTAAAAATATTTATATTTTACTGTCTTCCCCATGAATACCACACAAAGCAAAAAGGAAGCAGAACTGGAAAAGGTCTCAGTCAGCACAAGGCTGTGGTGCCAAAGCATGGCTAAAGAAGTAATGATGAAGTTGCCAGACCACATGCTGAGCATTAAGTTACTCTGCATTTGGTTTAAGTCTGCAGTCCTGAACACGTTGAAGTCAACAGCAAGCCTGCAGCTCATTGCAACAAAAGTAAGATGTATTTTGGGGAGCAACCATCAAGAGGTGGGCAGGATTACCTAATGACATGGATGTGTTTTACTAAGTGCGCTACTTGTCAAGCTAATTAGTTACCCTGTAAATGAAAAGGTCAAGCCTGCATAATATTTGCAACTCATCTTTCTGAATCAAATTCCTTGTGCATGGTAGATGGAAAGAAATAAATTCTACTGAAGTTGTGAGTGGCAGACAGGATCCCTTTGGCAGGCAGGGAAAAATGAGGAAGAAGTTGTTTAAGGCAGATCTGAAGATAAGAACATGGAACACATCCATCAGAAGGCTGATATGAAGAATATGGAACATATTCATCAGAAGGCTGATATGAAGGTAAGAACATGGAACACATCCATCACAAGTCTGAGCTGAAGATAAGAACATGGAACACATCCATCAGAAGGCTGATATGAAGAATATGGAACATATTCATCAGAAGGCTGATATGAAGGTAAGAACATGGAACACATCCATCAGAAAGCTGATCTGAAGGTAAGAACATGGAACATATCCATCACAAGGTTGAGCTGAAGAAAAGAACATGGAACACATCCATCAGAAAGATGTCCATCCCATGACCACCAGCTCCACATGTACCATTTGTATGAACAGCCCTGCAGCCATGCAATACTTTGAACCTGTTGGCCACACTTTGCTGACTACTACTGCTGTCCTTCACTAATCCACATAAGCAAGCCAAAAGCCAAGGCTCCTGGAACCCCTCCACGTCACCAAGACCACATTTTTTTAATCCCAAATTGCCATTCTCCAGAGAAGATTTACCTGACACCCCACACACTCCAGCTGGCTGTGGTTGTTGCCCCCAATGTCCACATCTGGAAGCACATTCCAGCATAGTACAACTATTCCACACCTGCAGCTCTCTAATCTTGCAGCTCTCAAAGCCTTGCACATCTACAGCTGCCTGAATCCTTTTCTTTTTTCCCCAACATCCTTACAATTTACATACATCTGAAGCACTCAAACTTGACACAAAAGCAAATGCTTCAAAGGTATTGGCAAAGCAATACTTTTATCTATAGCTAGTAGAGGGAGGTTTTTCTCCCCCTCTACTCTGTCCTGCTGAGACCACCTCTGGAATATTGTGTCCAGCTTTGGGCTCCCCAATTCAAGAGAGACAGAGACCTGCTGGAGAGAGTCCAATGGAGAGCCATGAGGATGATTGTGGGACTGGAATCTGCTACAAAGAGAGACTGAGAGCCCTGGAGCTGTTTAGTCTGGAGAAGGGAAGGCTGGGAGGGGACCTTAGCAACATATAAATATAAATATATATATATATATATACACACACACACACATATATATGTATAAATTATACATATATAAATCAATAAATCATATATATAATTTTATATATACATATAAAAATAGCAATATATAAATATCTGAGGGGTGGGTGTCAAGAGGAAGGGGCTAGGCTCTTTTCAGTGGCACCTGGTAACAGGACAAGGAATAATGGATATAAGCTAGAACGCAAAAAGTACCACCTCAACATGAGGAGAAACTTCTTTCCAGTGAGGGTGCCAGAGCCCTGGAACAGGCTGCGCAGAGAGGTTGTGGAGTCTCCTTCTCTGGAGCCTTTCCAAACCAACCTGAATGCATTCCTGTGTGAGCTGCCCCAGGTGATCCTGCTTTGGAAGGGGGGTTGGACTGGCTGATCTCTGGAGGTCCCTTCCAACCCCTAACATTCTGTGATTCTGTGATTCTATGCTAAAGAAGAAGCTGCCACAGCTTTCCTGGGAAATATCAAACAGAAACAAATAGAACATTTCAGGGCAATCAGCAGATTAACCAGGACTTTTTGGATTTTTCCCCCCTTTTCTAATGAAACAGTTGGTTATGTGTTTCAGTCTGTAAACATCCTCTGCCAGCAGAGGATCTTCAGAGGCTCTTTGTCCTTGCTAAAGGGCTTTACTTAATGGGGTGTTACATGAAAAAGCATCTCTGTCTTTCAGGCAAATGTGCCCTGAGGGCTTACTGAAATAGTGGCAACAACCAGAGGAGAAGGAAACCACAATATGAAAAATGTCCCAATTAATATAGGTTTAAATATATATTAAGTCTTTCTTCCAGAACTGAAAACTCTGGCATTACAAATCTCCCAGCAACCTGCATGTCCTAAGGAGGTCCAAGAGACTCCACTCCCCTTCAGCAGGAAGCCACATCTCCCAGGTACTGCACCCCACTGCCAAAGGTTGGAGTCTTGTTTGCAGAAGCTTTCCCAACCAGTACTGAGCTTGCTCTCCAGCCAGGCTCCCCACTGCAGGGCAGCCACAGCAGCAGGGGACTTAGAGTGCATCTCCCTGCTCATGGGCTGACCCCCACAACAGTGACTGGTACAAGCTGTGACTGTAAAGATGCTAGAGGTATCACAAAGAGTTCATCATCCTTCAGATGAGAGATGGTTTGAAACAGCTGAATTATGGCAGGCTGCTTCTGTTGTAAGCCAGGACAAGAGCTCTGCGCCTCCTTTTGCTGTTCTGTATATGAGGAGCAAATGGATTGCTTAAGATACAATGTAAAGACAGTTCAGTGATGGCTTGTGTTTGGAGACCTTTCACTCCCCAAGTGTTTGAACCAAAGCTTTAAATTCAGATCCTAGAACTACAGAAGGGCTTAGGCTGGAGACGACCTTAGAAATCATCTACTTCAAACTCCCCACCATGGGCAGGGACCCCTCTCAACTAGAATCAGATGCTCAAGGCCTCATCCAACCTGGCTTTGAACACCCCAGGGAGGAGGTATCCACATCCTCCCTGGAAAACCTCTTCCAGAGTCCCAACAACCTTCTGCTGAAGAACTTCTTTTTAAGATCCAGTCTGAAACTCCTCTCCCTCAGATTCAAACCATTCCCTCTTGTCCTATTGCTAGATACCCTTATGAAAAGTCCCTCTCCAGCTTTCCTGTAGGTTCCCTTCAGCTATTGTGGAAGGCAGCTACAAGGTCCCCCTGGAGTCTTCTCTTCTCCAGGCTGAACACCCCCAGCTCCCTCAGCCTATCCTCATAGGAGAGGTACTTCAGCCCTTGGATCATCCTTGTGGCCTTCCTCTGGACTCACTCAAACATCTGTGTCCTTCTTATGATGAGAAAGACCAGAACTTATAGAATTATACAATCATAGAATTATTTCAGGTGGGGAAGACCTCTAAGATCATGGAGTCCAACCATCAACCTAGCACCACCATGGCCATCAATCCATGTCCCAAAGTGCCACATCTACACATTGTTTAAACACCTCCAGGGATGGTGACTCCACCACCTCCCTGGGCAGCCTGTGCTGCATTATTTCCACCCACACCACTCCCAGCAGTCTTAGTCTTGGGTTGATTTCATCCTGCTCTTCAACATACAGCCTGATGTAGAAAAAGAAAGCAGTGATGCAGACTTATGCTTAAAATAAATGATCCCTTAATCAAAATTGGATGACTAACACGCATAAAATTAAGGCTCTAATACCACATATAATCGATTAGCTCATTGGAAAGAGGCACACATGGCTTGCATTGTGCTCCAGTAGTGTTTTGTAGCCACTTAACCATAATCTAAATGAGCATGCACAGCACAGACAAATGGAGATTCTGACCCATCTGATGCATTTGCCTCGGGAGCATGATGCTGTTATGCTGCTATAAATAACATCTTAAAATATATAGAGACTACAGTGGGCAAGCACAGTGCCTGAGCAGTTGTGAGAATCTGAGTCAGCAGTGTGTACAGGTGGCCAAGAAAGCCACTGGCAGCCTGGCTTGGATTACAAACACTGTGGCCAGCAGGGACAGGAGGGGATCATCCCCCTGTGCTCAGCACTGCTGAGGTCACACCTCCAGTGCTGTGTTCAGTTCTGAGCCCCTCACTACAGGAAGGACATTGAGGAGCTGGAGTGAGTCCAGAGAAGGGCAATGAGGCTGGAGAAGGGCCTGGAGCTATGAGGAGCATCTGAGGGAGCTGGGGGTGTTCAGTCTGGAGAAGAGGAGGCTGAGGGCAGACCTCATTGCTCTCTGCAACTATCTGAAGGGAGGTTGGAGTGAGGAGGGGGCAGCCTCTGCTCCTTGGTGGCAAGAGACAGGATCACAGGAAATGGTTCCAAGCTGCACCAGAGGAGGTTCAGGCTGGATGTCAGGAAATATTTCTTCAGTGAAAGGTTTGTCAAACATTGGAATGTTCTGCCCAGGGCAGTGGTGGAGTCCCCATCCCTGGGGGTGTTCAAGCAGTGTGTGGAGCTGGTGACTTAGGAATATGGTTTAGTGTTGACCCTTCAGCGTTGGTTGAAGGTTGGGCTGGATGGCCTTGGAGGTCTATTCCAACCAGATGTATTCTGTGGTAGTGGAGGATGTCCCTGCTGACTGCAATGGGGTTGGACAAGGCAACCTTTGGAGGTCCCTTCCAACACAAACCAGCCTATGGTAAGGGATTACTTTTTTATATATAGATATTTTCTGCAGCTTTAATAGAGTATATTGGAAACTTCTATGAGCTGTGGACTAAGTTCACTGAAGAGAATTTAAACCTGTGGATGCATCAATCTCAGCACATGGGTATTGCCAACCACATTTAGAGCTCAAAATAGTTGTCATTATTTTCTTCTGGCCCAGTTGTCACTGTCTGGGATTTACATAACAGCCCAAGCCAGACACTCAGCTTTAGGAAACCTTAAAAACTTATAAACATGGCAACCACCAAAGTAGGTATTTCTCTCCTTGAAATTACTTCTGCTTGAAGACTCTCAAGAAGCTTTCACCTCTCCATTTGCAGCATCCCTCCCACACCCAAAGCAAGCACAGCTGTGAAGTTCAATAATGCAGAGTCCGTCAGGGAGAGCAGGTAGGGCTTCACAGGAGAGTATTTGCAAGAGTTGATTCCCAGCTCCCATGCAGGACTTCACACCTTCCTCTGACCGTGCAGATCTGTGACAACCTGATACTTTTATGAGAGAGAAGCTGGTCTGCTACCTAATCTTAGATTTATATCTTTTTCCTCTTTGTGAGGACTTTTTAGGGTGTCAGGAAGTGATAGGACTAGGGGGAATCAAACAAAACTGGAAATGGGTAGATTCAGATTGGATGTTAGGAAGAAATTTTTGACCATGAGGGTGGTGAGACACTGGAACAGGTTGGCCAGGGAGGTCATCCCTGGAGGTTTTGAAGGCCAGGCTGGATGTGTCTCTGAGCAACCTGATGTAGTGTGAGGTGTCCCTGCCCATGGCAGGGGGGTTGGAACTGGCTGATCCTTGAGGTCCCTTCCAACCCTGACAATTCTGTGATTCTCTGATTCTGTGAACTCACTCACTGCCAACTGATCTTGCAGTACAGAAGTCTGAGGTTTTACAAACAGCTAAGTATGCTAAAATACACAGGAAAGTTACTTTCTGTATTCTTAAAATCATTTATCTGTGACCTCTGTGGCATGAAGATGAAAATATGGTATGGCCTAAAGGTTTCATTGCTACTTGACTTGGCCTGACCTGCCTTTCTCACTGCTTGATTCCCCGTTTGTGCAAAAATGCTTTTCTGATTCTGCCCACAACCCACAGCTACCAGCCAGAAAACAAAGGAGCAGGATGAGCTTGACACAGATTAACCTCAAAAATAAACTACAGCTACATTAAGGAACTGTCAAATTCTACATGAAGATTATTTGCTGAAAGAATGGGAACATGACAGATGTCCCTGCTCACTGCAGCTCAGTTGGACTAGAATCATAGAATGGTTTGGGTTGGAAAGGACCTCCAAAGGTCATCTAGTCAAACACCTTTGCAGTCAGCAGGGACATCCTCCACTCCATCAGGCTGCTCAGAGACTTATCTAGCCTGACCTTGAAGATCTCCAAGGATAACTTGTTCCAGTGTTCCACCACCCCCACAGTAAAGAACTTGTTCTGAATATCCAATCTACATCTGCTCTTCTCCAGTTTGAAGCAATTGCCCCTCATCCTATCACTCCAGGCTTTTGGAAACAGTTCCTCTACAGCCTTCTTGTAGCCTTCTTCAGGTACTGGAAGGTTGCTATTAGGTCTCCCTGAAGCCTTCTCTTCTCCAGGTTCAATAACCCCAGCTCCCTCAGCTTGTCCTCATAGCAAAAGTCTTCCAGCCCCTGATCATCTCTGGCCCTCCTCTGGACCCACTCCTGTAGGTCCACATCCTTCCTGTGTTGAGGGCTCCAGAGCTGGATGCAGAGCTGGACTAGATGACCTTTAAAGGTCAGTTCCAACCCAAACTATTCTCTGATTCTAAGGTTCTCTGAACGATCTCAGGAAAGAGAGCTGAGCTCAGCCCAGTGCTGTTCATCTTTTGCTATCAATCTTGGATGTATTCTGCACTCAGGAGGACAACTGCAGTACATCTAGGTGTAGATATGGTTCCCTGTAGATTTGTATTCTGTTTTATTATTAATCCTTTCTCACTGCACTCAGCGCTGGTGAGGCCACACCTTGAGGACTGTGTTCAGTTTTGGAGCCTGTGGTGTAAGAGGGTATAAGTATTGAGCTGCTAAAGCAGGTCCAGAGAGGGTCAGTGAGGCTGGTGAAAGGTCTGGGGAACAAGTCTTATGAGGAATAGTTGAGGGAACTGGGGTTGTTTAGTCTGGAGAAGAAGAGGCTGAGGGGAGACCTCATTGCTCTCTACAACTACCTGAAGGGAGGTTGTAAGTCTTTCAAACAAGTCACAGCTGATAGGAGAAGAGAAGGCTCCGAGGAGACCTTACTGTGGCCTTCCAATATCTGAAGGGGGCTACAAGAAAGCTGGGGAGGGACTTTTTAGGGTGTCAGGGAGTGACAGGACTGGGGGAAATGCAACAAAACCAGAAATGGGTAGATTCAGATTGGATGCTAGGAAGAAGTTCTTCCCCATGAGGGTGGTGAGACACTGGCACAGGTTGCCCAGGAAGGTGGTGGAAGCCTCATCCCTGGAGATTTTTTGCAGCCAGGCTGGATGTGGCTCTGAGCAACCTGCTGTAGTGTGAGGTGTCCCTGCCCATGGCAGGGGGGTTGGAACTGAATGAGCCTTGAGGTCCCTTCCAACCCTAACAACTGATTCTGTGACAAGAGGAAATGGCAGCAAGTTACACCAGGAAAGGTTTAGGTTAGACAGTGTGAAAATCTCCTATACCCAAAAGGGTTATCAAAGACTGCAACAGGCTGCCCAGGAAGGTGGTTGAATTGCCATCCCTGGATATATTTAAATGCCATCCAAATGCAGTGCTCAAGGATATGGTGTAGTAGTGGCCCTGGCAGAGTTAGGCAACAGTTGGACTTGATGATTTGGAAGGTTGTAGCTATGGTGTCAAGGATAGGGTGTAGTGGCAGTTAGGTAACAGTTGGACCTGATGATCTTAGAGGTCTTTTCCAACCATGCTGATTCTGTGATCTCAGTAAGCACTGCACAAATAATCCACTATCTGTATGTCCAGCTTTTATTAGTCATTGACATTCAGTGTCCTGCTGCTGGTAGTGGGGGGGTAATGGCATTCCTTTACTACTTCAGATGAAATGAAGCAGTCATGCTTTCCTGGTGGTATTCAAACCATTGTCTTTACATAGCCACATTTTTGCATTCATTCCACTCTTTTTCTTTTTGCAAAATCAGCTCTTTTCCATTCATCCCCCTCCTCACCACTCAAGAGTGGTGTTCAGCTTTGGCCGCTAGTTCTGCCTCATTTGGTTAATCTCTTCTTACCTCACATTTTATATATATATTTTTTTTCCTCCTAAATTAATTTCCAATTCATTTCACCAGCCCTTCTGTGTTTACCTCAGCCTAACTTTTTAGAGTCATCTTTTTTTTTTTTTTTGGTAGATGTTTACATATGCCATAGTTTCAAGGCAAAATATGTCCTTCAGTTTACTTTTCTTCAGCTATTCAGGACTGTCCACACAGAAATCTTGCTCATTCATCAAGCTGGATTGCCTGGTCTTTAAACATCAGTGATTGCTCTCTTCGTATTACACATTCCATAGGCTTCTCTCTTCAACCTTCTCCCCACACTAAAGAAACACCCAGGCAGAGGGCCCTTCTCTCTTTTGATGTTTCCCTACTTGTTACCAAGAAATGAAAAGGACATTCTAATGGCTTTCCTTACTTTACCTTAAGGATTCCTCTAGAATTTGGGAATGCTATTCATCTAGATCAGGTGCCTTGTCAAACTTTAATGCTGTAACTGTGCTCTGCTATAATCACAAAGCCTTTAATATCATCTGGGAAAATATATTCTCTCCTTCCAGATGTGTCCTTCAGCTTATTTTCAGAAATGGCTGTGCTATGGAAGAGAAGACACACTGAGTTCTCCAAAATAATTCATACTGCTTTATAGAATCATAGAATCACAGAATGGTCTGGGTTGGAAGGGACCTCCAAAGGTCATCCAGTCCAACCCCCTCTGCAGTCAGCAGGGACATCCTCAACTAGATCAGGCTGCCCAGAGCCCTGTCGAGCCTCACCTTGAGTATCTCCAGGGATGGGGCCCCAACCACCTCCTTGGTCAACCTGTTCCAGTGTTCCACTACCCTCATGGTGCAGAACTTGTTCCTAACATCCAATCTAAATCTGCTCTTCTCCAGTTTGCAGCCATTTCCCCTCATCCTGTCATTTCAGGCCTTTATAAACAGTCCCTCTGCAGCCTTCTTGTAGCCCCCTTCAGGTAATGGCAGGCTGCTCTTAGGTCTCCCTGGAGCCTTCCCTTCTCCAGGCTGAACACCCCCAGTTCCCTCAGCCTGTCCGTGTAGCAGATGTGTCCCAACCCCCAAATCATTTTTGTAGTCCTCTGGACCCACTCCATCAGGTCCACATCCTTCATGGCCTTTCAAACGAGATTTGACAGACAACTGCACATATTGTATGCACTTAAACCCATTTCTTTTTACCATACTCATGTCATTAATTAGCATCATTTTATCATCAATATCTTCAACCTTCCTTGCAGCTCCAAGAGCTTTCTTTTCTTCATAAGAAGCAATCTTCTTCCTCCACAAATAATTCTACTGAACTTGAGATAAACTCTGGGTTTTCTAGTTCAAGCAACCTAGCTTACATTTGACATTCAAATGCTTTCCACATGCTTTCATGGCTCTTATCTGCTGCAACAGATCGTTGTACAGAACAGAACCATCTGTAGCCACCCGTAATGACAGAGCCAGCAATGTGGAAATTCTAAATTTGCTTCACACTACCAGACTTGTGCATGTCTGATATTGGGTATTACAAGGTGGAGGCAACAGTTTGCAGGTCTAGCAGCACTCCTGAGCAGTGTTGCAGAGTGCTGAACTAAGAGGATGCCTCGCAAGCAGGGACACCTCCAACTAGATCAGGCTGCCCAGGGACAGATTGACTCTGATCTGGAGTGTCTCCAGCAATGGGGCTTTAAACACATCCCTGGGCAGCCTCTTCCAGTATTTCACCACTCTCATTGTAAAGAACTTCTTTCTGATGTCCAACCTAAATCTACTCTCCTCCAAGTTTCAAACCATTGCCCCTCATCCTATCACTCCAAGCCCCTCTAAATAGCCCCTCCTCAGCCTTCCTGTAGGTCCCCTTCAGATACTGAAATGTAGCTATGAGGTCTCTCCAGAGCCTTCTCTTCTCCAGGCTGAACAGCCCTAAGAGGTGCTGTTCACAGGAGAGGTGCTTCAGCCCTCTGACCATCTTGGTGGCTCTCTGTTCACCCTGCTACAGGAGGTCCATGTCTCTCTTGTGTGGGGACTCTAGAGCTGGACACAGCACTCCAGGTGAGGTGTCAGCGGAGCAAGGTGGCAGGATCACCTCAACACGAGGAGACACTTCTTTATAGGGAGGCTTCCAGAGCCCTGGAGCAGGCTGCCCAAAGAGGTTGAGAAGTCTCCCCTGGAGACTTTCAAAACTCTCCTGGATGCATTCCTGTGTCACCTGCCCCAGCTGACCCTGCTCTGGCAGGGAGGTTTGGACTGGATGACCTCTGGAGGTCACTTCCAACCCCTAACATTGTGTGATTCTGTGATTTCCCTACAATATTGCTTTGTTTAATTGGCTTTTAAAACCATTTCCACAATGAAGTAATTCATTACATTATTTTGATCAATGTTTTTTTTTTTTTCCCTAGAGAAAATACATCATGCATAAGGCTTCAATTCCAATTTTCTTAGGTATTTTGCTTATGGAATTTTCTGCAATTGGTGTCATTTTGGAGAGGTTTTGTGTATCTATTGAGACAGAGATAAAGAAGCAGGGTGGCTATGGAAACTCTTTCCAAAAGGACAGCCCTTGCTATCTGTCTCTGCTGCAACAACTGTTGCCATACATTATCCACTGCCTATGTAATAGAAAATAACTGCTTGTCCTTCAAGTCTAGAGTCCTCCATGGCCATGGAACTGGCCTGGCTGCTACACTGCAAAATTAAGGTCACTCTTAATCCTGCTCCCTAGCTCACTGAATCTTTAAATCTTCTATAAAATCTGCCACATCTTCCATGGCAGAGTTGGAAAGTACTTATCCTGCTCAACAGCCTATATGTTGGGGAACTTTCCAGGTCAAATTGAGCTTGTACTGCAGGGGGGGGAAAAAAAAAAGGACTGAAACGAGATGTCCTCTTCAAAAGAAGCTGAAGAGGAGGTGAGAGGAATCACCACCTACTTCTCCTGTGGTTCCCCTTTACAAGCAAAGCCTGATTCTTCTTGTATCTGGTTTGCTGTGAAGAAGAGGATTAAGTGCCTACTTCCATGGCTATAAATCATGTGTGGAAAGCAATGCACAGTGAAGTACCTAAGCTGCTGAGAGGGTGGGGATTTCCAACACCAGCAAGGCCTCAGGGCTCTGCTGTTGCTCCCTCAGATGGCTCACTGCTTAGGGCTGTGCTTACTGTTAGGAATCACACAATCTATCTTCCTTTGACGTGGCATAGGAAACCTACGGCTCCAGCTCAAGGCCCTGTGGAGAAGGACCTGGGAGTGCTGGTGGACAACAAGTTCTGCACGGCACAGCAATGTGCCCTGGGGGCCAAGAAGGCCAGTGGGGTCCTGGGGTGCATTCAGAGGAGTGTGGCCAGCAGATCCAGGGAGGTTCTCCTCTCCCTCTACTCTGCCCTGGTGAGACCTCACCTGGAATATTGCATCCAGTTCTGGGCTGCCCAGTTCAAGAGAGACAGGAATCTACTTGAGAGGGTTCAAGGGAGGGCTACAAGGGTGATGAAGGGACTGGAGACTGCCTGGTGAGGACAGGATGAGAGCCCTGGGGGTGTTCAGTCTGGAGAGGAGAAGACTGAGAGGGGATCTGATCAATGTCTGTAAGTATCTGAGGGCTGGGGGTGAGGAAGGAAGGGACAGGCTCTGCTCACTTGCACCCTGGGATAAGACAAGGGGTAATGGGTATAAGCTACAGCACAGGAGGTTCCACCTCAACATGAGGAGGAACTTCTTCACTGGGAGTATCACAGAGCACTGGAACAGGCTGTCCAGAGAGGTTGTGGAGTCTCCTTCTCTGGAGACTTTCCAGCCCTGTCTGGATGTGTTCCTGTGTGTCCTATGCTGGATTCTCTGGTTCTGCTCTGGCAGGGGATTTGGACTTGATGATCTTCAGAGGTCCCTTCCAACCCCTAACATTTGTGATCCTGTGATTGTCCCAGGAGTCCCCAAACACTAAGCACTATCAAAGCCCTTGTCTGAGCAAAGCTTAAATATCTATAACCTAGAAAGAACACTCATTTACTCCTTTCACACATATAACACTGCATGCTTTTGATCATCACCTAGAACAGACTATGGGATGCAGACCATGGAATCCAGACCAGCATTGTCAGGCAGCACCTTGAGGTAGTGTATTGAAATCCAGAGGCCTTGCCTTATGCTCTTGTGCCTTATCACCCCACGTATGACACACCAGAAGTTCACCTCTTCTGTGTTTTGTGGTCTTGCTAGATCACTGAATTTCTCTTCTCATCCACTGTTCCCCTCATCACAGCCTGGCTACTGCTGTTTGCTGTAGCAGAGGGCAGAGGAAAGGACCACAGCAGAGCTGTGGGATGCAGGGGGATGGTTGGAAGTCGTAGGTCCTGCAAGAACTGCATATTGAACAGGGTCTATATTTTAGAAGGAGGAAAAGTTTCAAGCCAGCTGTCATCCTATGCTGCCACTTGCACTATGATTTAGAAGTCTTTTTCTCCTCTCCCTAACCAGATGTACCACCAGCTCCATAGTCAGCAAGGTAGAGTGAAATTATAATTCTCCTCCTTCCACAACTTCTGAAAACCCCAGAGAAGCTATGCCCCAAGGCTCTAATAGTTTCTCCACACCTTTTGTTCTCATTGGATCAGCATCATTAAAGATTCAAATGGTATCAGCACCTGAGCACAAACAGGCACTGCCATCACCTGACTCAGGATTTATCTGTCAAGCATCCTGGCTTTATGCAAGAAGTTGAAAGGCTGAAGCTTAATAAAGCCTTAATCCTAAAACTAAAGACAATAAAGCATTCAGCTGATGGAAATAAAAATCAGATCTATTTTAAGAGGCTACATATAGGTACAAATATTAAATCAAAATTTGCAGTTCATGAAGTCATTGCCTCCAAATGATAGCATTTAGGTAGATTTCTGACAGTAGGGGAACGGAAGGGAAAGGGAAAGGGAAAGGGAAAGGGAATGGGAAAGGGAAAGGGAAAGGGAAAGGGAAAGGGAAAGGGAAAGGGAAAGGGAAACTCTTAGCTAGATTTATCTCCTCATACACTGAAAAGTCAGCCGCACTGGAAGCTGGACACTGCTCATCTGTGATGAAACCACCTAGCTCTGAACTTTGACAGTCTGTGCTAATAAAGTCATTGAGTGATTGTGCCCATTTGCTGTTAACTTTTGTTCTGCATCTTTCATTTGCTAAAAAGGTAATTTTAGCTTCTAAACCAGGCCTTCTAAGTGAAACTGAGAACTGTGACCTGGAAAAATCATAGAAATGGGATTTTTCTCTCTCATCTCCTTTAGCTTTTGGTTATTCTTGACACTGTATAATGTTAAGTTATAAATAGAAAGTATTCTGAAAATGTCATAATATCCTGAGTCTAAGAAGGGAGTAAGAGATGCTGAAAAATGTGCTTAGGAAATCAAGTTTGGGTGGCAAACTCAAGATGAAAAATTCAACTGGGCTTCCCTAGAAGGGAACTTGACTCTTTTACAGATAAAAAAAAAAAAAAAAGTGAATTAGTGAATTGTGAGCTCCAGCTGGAAGCCACAATTGAAATGTAAACATTTCTTCTTGAAAGCAAGACACTGCATTAATAACAATGACCACAAAAGCCAACGACATGCTGCATTACTGTACAGAGCAGTGATGCTTTCTCACCCTTTCAAGTGAATCTAATTCAGGTGATGTCTCTCAGCTAACCCAACCATTCCAAGTCCTTGTACACATTCCTCCAGCAGAACAGGGATTTGGTTTGAATATTCTAGCTGAATTGATTTCTTTTGCTCTCTCCTTTCTACTCCATATATATTCTTCCCATCTGTTTTTAGTTTTTCTACATCTAAGCTCTGCACAGGTAAGAGGAATGCTACTGCTGAATACAGAATCAGAATGTAGCTGCTTGGAAGAGACCTCCAAGCTCATCCAGTCCAACCCTCAACCCAGCACTGAAGGATCACCACCAAACCACATCCCCAGTCACCAGCTCCACACACTGCTTGCACACCCCCAGGGATGGGGACTCCAGCACTGCCCTGGGCAGAACATTCCAATGTTTGACAAACCTTTCACTGAAGAAATATTTCCTAGCATCCAGCCTGAACCCCTCCTGGTGCAGCTTGGAACCATTTCCTCTGCTCCTGTCACTTGCCACCAAGAAGAAGCTCTGCACAGGTAGGAGGCCTGGCACTGCTGGATACTTGCCAAGCTTCCCGGATTCTCATCAATTAAATCAAGACGTTTGCTAAAAATCAAAATGAATTCTTCCTTTTCTGTGCTTGGACCTAAAGCAAAGAACAATTTCTACTTGAATTTCTACAGACACCTTTCCTAACTATGTCCCTCACTACATTTCACCTCAGACTATGTACAACAGAATTTGACCCCTAGAACATGCCTGAGGGCATTTCACAGGCTCAGCATCATTCTGCTGCACCCATGCAGGAGGTCCTGGAGGCAACCACTCCTGCAGAGTCTGAGGATGGCCAAGAAGAGTTACAAATCCAAGAGAATTGCAGTCACAGTATATAACAGTATATCAGAGGTTGGAAGGGACCTTCAGAGATCATCCAGTCCAACCCCCCTGCCAAAGCAGGATCACCCAGAGTAGTCCAAACAGGAATGCATCCAGCTGGGTTTGGAAAGGCTCCAGAGAAGGAGACTCCACAACCCCCCTGGGCAGCCTGCTCCAGGGCTCTGTCACTCTCACTGTAAAGAAGAGTGAGAAACTCCTCATGTGGAGCTGAAATCTTCTATGTTCAAGCTTGTACCTGGTGTTCTTGGCTTATTAGTGCACACCACTGAAAAGAGCCTGGCCCCCTCCACTTGACCCCCACCCCTCAGCTATTGATAGACATTGATCAGATCCCCTCTCAGCCTTCTCTTCTCCACACTAAACAGCCCCAGGGCTCTCAGTCTCTCTTCCCAGGGGAGATGCTCAAGTCCCCTAAGCATCCTCCTGGCTCTCCCTTGGACTCTCTCCAGCAGGTCTCTGTCTCTCTTGAACTGGGGAGCCCCAAACTGGACACAGGATTCCAGCTGTGGTCTCACCAGGACAAAGGTTCCTTTACAGTTAATGGGACATTAAACGTTCCTCCAGAAACTGATTTGTAGCATTTGAATTACAACCCTCCTCTTACTATTCTTTCAAAAGACCTCCAGTGGCAATAATTTTGCTAAGGTAAAATATCTCTTGTCTCACTAGAATTCTCTTTTAATCAGCAATGAAGCATAACTGAAGTAATAATGATAGGAATGGTAAGAAGGATAAGAATAATGATAATGGTGATGATGATAATAATTGAAAACATGGCAATAGTTCTGGTGAAAATTTCAATGAGTGATCTGTGAGATGGGTAAAAATGAGACTCTCAATGCAGTAAATAAAACGGTTTGGAAGGATTTCTGAAATGAATAGGTGAAGCAGAAAAAAAAGTTACACAATTAATTTCTGTGGAGTTCTGCACAAAGTGACATTTTCTTCCCACTGTATCTCTTCATTCAAACAGTCCCTTCTTTAGAGAAAGAAGGTTACCAGTGAAAAGTCAAGGGACAATAACTCTTTTTCAATTTAGAAAATCAGCTTCTTGGTTTACAATAAAGTGAGGCTAAGACTTGGAGTAATTTAATGTTGACTGGTCAAGAAAGACAACAGGAACAAAGAGGAGCTAGGATCAGTGAGGGACAAAGCTGCAGAAGGGCAGGAGCTGCCACACTGCCACTGCCTGACTGTGCAATTAACATCCACAGTAAAGAGCAAGGGAACAGGGGGCAGAGCAACCCTCCATACCAATACAGGCTGGCAGATGATGAAATTGAGAGCACTCCTGCAAAAAAAGGACTTGAGGTGCTGGTGGGTAAGAAGCTGACAAGACAACAGTGTGCACTTGCAGCCCAGAAGGCCAATGGCATCCTGGGCTGCATCAAAAGAAGTGTGGCCAGCAGATGGAGAGACATGATTCTGCCACTTTACTCTGCTTTGCTGAGACCTCACCTGGAGTACTGTGTCCAGCTCTAGGGTCCCCAACACAAGAGAGACATGGACCTGCTGGAGTGGGTCAAGGGGAGGGCCACAAAGATGATCAGAAGGCTGGAACACCTCTCCTATGAAGACAGCTGAAAGAATTGGGGCTGTTTAGCCTGGAGAAGAGAAGACTCTAGGGAGACCTCATTGCTACATTTCAACATCTAAAGGGGACCTAGAGAAAGGCTGAGGAGGGACTGTTCAGAAGGGTTTGTAGGGATAGGATGAGGGGCAATGGTTTGAAACTGGAGGAGGGTAGATTTAGGTTGGACATCAGAAAGAAGTTCTTTACAATGAGAGTGGAGAAATACTGGAACAGGTTGCCCAGGGATGTGTTTCAGGCCTCATCCCTGAAGACATTCAAGACCAGTCTTGTTGTGGCTCTGGGCAGCCTGATCTAGTTGGAGGTGTCCCTGCTGACTGCAGGGGGGTTGGACAAGATGACTTTGGAGGGTCCCTTCCAACCCACTGCAACCTGTGAATCAGTAGAAGCCACATAGCTAAGAACACAGATGTGCTTTGTTCACCTCACTCATGTTCAGATATTTGGCTAACATTACATGACTGGAGACAGACCACCTGAAGAGTTACCTCTCTACTTAAAAGTTGTCCTCTAAGAAAGTTCACTTTTCTTCCAAATGCAGCTGATCTGTCCCAGGTGCACACAAATCCTCCTCATTTCTGTTTTGTCACCTGCTGTAAACCTCCTTTCAATCAAGAAAATTCTGATCAATATTATTGTGACCCCACTCTTCCCTGTAGTGACAAATCTTTTGTTTGCCTCAAGGAGTAAAAATTTGAACTGAGCCTGTGCTCAGCATTTTAGAAGTTTCTGAAAAAGGGAGCAGCATTTTCCCTGTCACTTTTGAGCTGTGAATTATGAACTAATTGCCTGGCAGCAACTGAAGGTCTTAAATTATAAACTCCAAATTATCTTCTTGCATTTCTTGTTTAAAAAAAAAGAAAGAAAGAAAAAAAAGGAAAGAAAATAACATAGTCAATTTTTCAAGATAATAAAAATTAATATAATCAGTTAGAAGTCTATCTAAATTGGCATTCATATTTTCCTTTTTTTCTCCCCCCTTCTCAGCTTTTAAAGGAACTAGGGGGGTTGGCCCTCAACATGGACCTGATGGAGCAAGTCCAGAGGAGGGCCATGAAGATGAGAAGGATGTTGGAGCATCTCTGCTATGAGGACAGGCTGAGGGAGCTGGGGTTATTCTCTCAGAAGAGAAGGCTCCAGGGAGACCTAAGAGCAACCTTCCAGTACCTGAAGGGGGCTACAAGAAGGATGGAGAGAGACTGTTTGCAAAGGTATGCAGTGATAGGATGAGGGGCAATGGCTTGAAATTAGAGAGCAGTAGATTTAGATTGGATGTTAGGAATAAGTTTTGCACCATGAGGGTGGTAGAACACTGCAACAGGTTGCCCAGGGCTGTTGGTGAGGCCCCATCCCTGGAGACATTCAAGGTCAGGCTTGACAAGGCTCTGAGCAACCTGACCTAGTGGAGGATGTCCCTCCTGACTGCAGGGGAGTTGGACTGGATGGCCTTTGGAGGTCCCTTCCAGTACAAATCATTCTATAATTCTATGACACATCTGATCAGAACCAGAGGAGGAACAGTGCAGCTTGATTTGGTTGCATTAATTCAACTACATCAGTGTGTGAAAAGATGATCCTTTTGAATTTGCCTTCAAACAGACGAACCAAATTTTTACATTACAGCTAACTGCAGTCATCAGAAGACATGGGAAACTCATGTTGTAATCATCAGAAGTTATGAAAAACTACAGAGAAGGTGAATTCTCACAAGCCTCAAATGCTTACAAAGGTCACTTTGTTAATTCTTCAGGGAAAAAAAGAATCTAAATCACAGAATCAAAGAATCATAGAAAGGTCTGAGTTGGAAGGGACCTCCAAAGGTCATCCTCTGCAGTCAGCAGGGACATCCTCAACTAGATCAGGTTGCTCAGAGCCCTCTCAAGCCTCACCTTGAATATCTCCAGGGATGAAGCCCCAACCACCTCCCTGGGCAACCTGCTCCAGTGTTTCACTACCCTCATGGTACAGAACTTGTTCCTAACACCCAATCTAAATCTGCTCTGCTCTAGTTTGAAGCCATTTCTCCTCATCCTATCACTCCAGGGTTTTGTAAACAGTCTCTCTCCATCCTTCTTGTAGACCCCCTTCAAGTACTCGAAGGTTGCTCTTAGGTCTCCCCGGAGCCTCCTCTTTTCCAGGCTGAACACCCCCAGCTCCCTCAGCCTGTCCTTGTAGCAGAGGTGTTCCAGTCCCCTGATCATCTTCATGGCCCTCCTCTGGACCTGCTCCATCAGGTCCATGTCCTTCCAATACTGAGGGCTCCAGACCTGTGCACAGTACCCCAGGTGGGATCTCACCAGAGCAAAGAGTCAGAATCACCTCTCTCCATCTGCTGGCCACGCCACCTTTGATGCAGGCCAGGATGCAATTTCCCCTCTCATGACAACTATTACTTCCAAATTCTTTAACTGCACCTGAAGTGACATTCTTCTTTTGATGAGTTTTAAGCATCTGTAACAAGCAATATTTACACCAAGTGAAAAGTAGGTCTTGGGAAAATCAAGCTGACATTTCGCGAGCGACATTTGGCGCAGCTCAGATTTACTGCAGCTGCAGTAGAAATAATCTGAGCACTGCCAAAGATGAGCTACTTAGGTCTGCATCCACCCAGAACAATTCTGACTTCTCCACATTCAATTGCAAATAAAGGGTCGTTTTCTGGCTGAGCAGAGCAGCAGACACTATCTCAAGCATGACAAAGCCATGAAATCTGAAGGAACCTGCAGCACAAAGAGCCCAAGAAAGCAGTGATAGGGAGACCTAACAGCAGCCTGCCACTGCCTGAAGGGGGCCTGCAGGAAGGATGGAGAGAGACTATTTCCAAAAGCCTGGAGTGATAGGATGAGGGGCAATGGCTTCAAACTAGAGCAGAGCAGATTTAGATTGGATGTTAGGTACAAGTTCTTTACTACGAGTGTGCTGGAACACTGGAACAGGTTGCCCATGGAGGTGATTGAGGCCCCATGCTTGGAGATATTCAGGGTGAGGCTCGACAGGGCTTTGGGCAACTTGATCTAGTTGAGGATGTCCCTGCTGACTGCAGAGGGGGTTGAACTAGATGACCTTTGGAGGTCCCTTCTGGCCCAGACAATTCTATGATTTGATGATCTTCAAAATTACTCCACAGCTCTCTCAACTGAATCCAGCTGTAATGTGGGAATTTGGTGCACTCTGCACTTAATTGCCATTTGCAGATAAAATTGATACAGAGATTCAGGGGCCCTCTATGCAACACTTTACAGTTTTGATAGTACAGGATAGAAGGGGCTAAGGGAATAAAGGCAAAGAAGTGACTCATCCCTCTCTACTCTGCCCTGGTCAGGCCACACTTGGAAGATTGTGTTCAGGTTTTGGGCTCCTCAGTTCAAGAAGGACCTCAGGGAACTGACTGAAAGAGTCCAGCACAGAGCCACAAAGAAGCTGAAGGACGTGGAACATCTCCCTGCTGAGGAAAGGCTGAGGGAGCTGAGGGCTCTTGAGCTTGGAGAAGAGGAGCCTGAGGAGCGACCTATTTCATGTTTATAAAGGATAGTACCAGGAGGACAGAGCCAGGCTCTGCTCAGTGATGCCCAATGACAGCACAAGGGGCACTGGGTGCAAGCTGGAGCACAGGAGGTTCCATGTGAACATAAGGAAGAACTTTTTCCATGTGAGGGTGCCAGAGCCCTGGAGCTGGCTGCCCAGAGAGATTGTGGAGTCTCCTCCAGAGACATTCAAAACCTGCCTGGATGTGTTCCTAGGTGCTCCTGCTCTGGCAGGGGGGCTGGACTGGATGATCTTTTAAGGTCCCTTCCAACCACTAACATTCTGTGATCTCTACAGAAAGGGGATCAGACTTTAAAGTGTTCATTGCAATCATTTCATGAACATTTTAACTTTCCAAGATGATTGACTCAACTGTCCAACAGCATCCCAGGTTTTGCAGTAATGCCATCACCTAACACTAAGCCACACCAAACCTTGTGAATTTATAGCCGAAGCTACAATTAAGAGTAACACCTGAGAGATTTGGGGGAAAACAGCAAGTTAGATTACACAAATGCCCTTAACCTTGGCCTGCAGGGATGATATTGAGTAACTGTTTTCAAACAGCCTATCCTACCAGGATCAATTAGATTTTCAAAATTGTGTTCTTTCTTGCTGGCATCCTGCAGAGAGGACATAAAGTTGCTAAAGTGCTGTACCTGTGCAGTCCTTCTGCTTGCTCAGAACAACAGCTGCACATACCCCTGGGCATCATTTTGCAGGTAGGACATTAACCATTATACCTGTCAGTCAGGGAGACATAGAAATGACTGAAGTTCCTCCTGTAATTGAATGTGCCTACAAAGTCAGAGCCTAAACAACCATAGGCTGCAATTAAAAATCCATCCCTTCTGGCAGATCTGATGTGGCTCTCACCTCTTGTGCTATGTGACAAGCCCATAGCTAAGTGCAACTGTTGTGAATTTGAAGGGGCTGCTCTGGACTGAAAGTCAGAATCAGGCCCAGAGATGCTCAGCTCATCAGATGGGTTCCATGAGCGTGAAGGCTTGCCTAGCCTCAGCCCCAACAGCAGCTCTTCTACTCACTGGCTCTGGAAAGTGAGCTTCACTCTTCAGACCTGCTTTCTCCAGAGCAACAAAGCAGCTGACATCAAGGTGGCCTGTCCCCCAGTTTCATGATTTCTCACAATGAAGTCAAGTCATGGCGCAGCATGAGCAGGCAATTTCACAGGCTCACAGGATTTCAGGGGTGGAAGGGACCTCCAGAGGTCATCCAGTCCAAACCCCCTGCCAGAGCAGGAGCAGAGAATCCAGCACAGGTCACACAGAACACATCCAGATGGGGCTTGAAAGTCTCTAGAGAAAGAGACTCCACAACCTCTCTGGGCAGCCTGTTCCAGTGCTCTGTGACCCTCCCAGTGAATAAGTTCCTCCTCATGTTGAGGTGGAACCTCCTGTGCTGGAGTTTCTATCCACCACCCCTTGTCTTTTCCCAGGGTGCAACTGAGCGGAGCCTGTCCCTGTCCCTTCCTCCTGACCCCCAGCCCTCAGATATTTATAGACTTTTATTAGATCCCCTCTCAGGCTTCTCATCTCCATAAGCAGCTCCAGGTCTGTCAGCCTCTCCTCAACAGGCAGTGCTCCAGTCCCTTCAGCATCCTTGTAGCCCTCCCTTGGACTCTAGAATTAGCATTTTTATAAATTACCTTTTTAAAGAGCTGTAATTTTTTTTTTTCATATAGGTAATTTTCACAGAACGGTTTGGGTTAGAAGAGACCTTCAAGATTATCCACTTCCAATCCCCCTACCATTGGCAGGGACACCTCCCACTGGACCAGGCTGGTCAAGGCTTGTTCAACCTGGCCTTGAACACCTCCAGGGAGGGGGCATCCACAACCTCCCTGGGCAACCTGTTCAGTGTCTCACCACCCTCGCTCTAGCCAATTTCTTCCTAATCTCTAGCCTCAAGCTCCCCTCTTCCAGCTCAAAGCCACTGCCCCTCATCCTGTCACTACAAGCCCTTGTCAAAGTCCCTCCCCAGCTTTCTTGTAGGTCCTCTTCACTTACTACAAGGCTGCTCTAAGGTCTCCCTGGAGCCTTCTCTTCTCCAGACTGAACAGCCCCAACTCTCTCAGTCTGTCCTCATAGCAGAGGAGCTCCAACCCACTGCTCATCCTGGTGGACCTTCTCTGGACATGTTCCAGCACCTCCAGATTGTTCTTGTAATATGGGCTCCAGAACTGCACACAGTACTCCAGGTGGGGTCTCAATATTCTAAGTCCTATTTTAAATCTGTGCAGGAAACACTAGAGGCTGGACCTTAAAAGTGGGACAATCTTTAATGTTTGGGGTAGACAATGACTTACTCAAGGTAGCAAACTCTGTCTGCATCTAAGTCACAGCTGCTGACCAACTTCCCTCTGCACATTGGCTACAGATAGGGCAGAAGAGGAAGGGAACTCTTCTGCTCCTGATTCCCCAAGTAAGTATCTTCTAATGCACAATTGGTGAGGAGCTGGACATGTGTCAGTTCAGCTTCTACCTCCTTAGCAGCCATTCCTAACCACCTTTCTTATCACAACTTCTTTATATGGCTTTGGCTTAGCTGCAACATTATGGCCCACAGGCAAACAACTTGATTTCTTTTGTTTCTAAGCTAATAATTCCATGCATTTCTAATTTATTGTCTCACTTTAAATCTCCATTAAAATGAAAACAGGAGAGAGGGGAAAGAAAAAAAAAAAAAAGAAGAAATCCCTTTGCATGCTTATTCACCAAGCAGTTCTCTTAGGTTCTTTAGAGGTCTAATTATGATATGAAAACATGATTTCCAACTCTGTGGATGATACTAAATTGGAAGAGAATAAAAACAAATGAGGAATAATTAGGTAGTGCAGCCAGATATAAAAGAATGCAGATCATTTTGTATTTCAGGAAGAATAGATAGCAGATGCAAGGCTGTGCAAATAAATTGAGAATAATTAGCCTCACAGTGTGGTATAAAACTTCCATACAAGAAGGATCTGGACCTGCTGGAAGGTGTCCAGAGAAGGGCCATGAGGATGAGCAGAGGGCTGGAGCTGCTCTGCTATGAGGACAGACTGAGAGAGTTGGGGTTGTGCAGTCTGGAGAAAAGAAGGCTCCAAGGAGACCTTCTTGTGGCCTTCCAGTATCTGAGGGGGCTACAAGAAAGCTGGGGAGGGACTTTTTAGGGTGTTGGGTAGTGATAGGACTGCGGGGAATGGAGCAAAACTAGAAATGGGTAGATTCAAATTGGATGTTAGGAAGAAGTTCCTCACCATGAGGGTGGTGAGACACTGGAACAGGTTGCCCAGGGAGGTGGCTGGGACTGCATGCCTGGAAATATTCAAGGTGAGGCTCAACAAGGCTCTGGGTAATCTGATCTAGTTGATAATGTCCCTGCTGACTGCACAGGGGGTTGGACTAGAATCATAGAATCACAGAATCATACAATCACAGAATCAGAGAATCACAGAATCATAGAATCATGGAAACAGAATCACAGAATCATGGAAACATAGAATCACAGAATCATAGAATCATAGAAACATAGAATCACAGAATCATAGAATCATAAAAACATAGAATCACAGAATCATGGAATCATGGAAACATAGAATCACAGAATCATAGAAACATAGAAACATAGAATCACAGAATCATAGAAACAGAATCACAGAATCATAGAATCATAGAAACATAGAATCACAGAATCATGGAATCATGGAAACATAGAATCACAGAATCATAGAAACATAGAAACATAGAATCATGGAAACACAGAATCACAGAATCATAGAATCATGGAAACATAGAATCACAGAATCATAGAATCATAGAAACATAGAAACATAGAATCACAGAATCATAGAAACAGAATCACAGAATCACAGAATCATAGAAACATAGAATCATAGAATCATGGAAACACAGAATCACAGAATCATAGAATCATGGAAACATAGAATCACAGAATCATAGAATCATAGAAACATAGAATCACAGAATCATAGAATCATGGAAACATAGAATCACAGAATCATGGAAACATAGAATCACAGAATCATAGAATCATAGAAACATAGAATCACAGAATCATAGAATCATGGAAACATAGAATCACAGAATCATAGAATCATGGAAACACAGAATCACAGAATCATAGAATCATAGAAACACAGAATCACAGAATCATAGAATCACAGAATCACAGAAACATAGAATCACAGAATCACAGAATCATACAATCACAGAAACATAGAACCACAGAATCATAGAACCACAGAATCATACAATCACAGAATCATACAATCACAGAATCATACAATCACAGAAACATAGAATCACAGAATCATAGAATCACAGAATCATACAATCACAAAATCATACAATCACAGAATCATACAATCACAGAATCATACAATCACAGAATCATACAATCACAAAATCATACAATCACAGAATCATACAATCACAGAATCATACAATCACAGAATCATACAATCACAGAAACATAGAATCACAGAATCATAGAATCACAGAATCATACAATCACAGAAACATAGAATCACAGAATCATACAATCACAGAATCATACAATCACAGAATCATACAATCACAGAAACATAGAATCACAGAATCATAGAATCACAGAATCATAGAACCACAGAATCATACAATCACAGAATCATAGAATCACAGAATCATACAATCACAGAATCATACAATCACAGAATCATACAATCACAGAATCATACAATCACAGAACATAGAATCACAGAAACATAGAATCACAGAATCACAGAATCGTAGAAACATAGAATCATAGAATCACAGAATCATGGAATGGTCCAGGCTGGAAGGGACCTCCAAAGCTCATCCAGTCTGACCTCCCCAGAGTCAGCAGGGACATCCCCAACTAGATCAGGCTGCCCAGGGCCACCACCCTCATGGTACAGAACTTATTCCTAACATCCACTCTAATTCTGCTCTTCTCTAGTTTGAAGCCATTGCCCCTCATCCTATCACTACATCTCTTTAAGAAAAGAAACCAATCTCTTGCCCTCATCTGCTGTGAAAAAACACCCATATTTTCTCTTAGGTCAACGTAGAAGAACCTCTTGCTGATATCACACAGCTGAAAATTCCTGTGCTGATACATGCAAAATAGGGAGGGCATGTTTGACAGGTTATGGTTCAGTCAAGAGCAGAGAAGTAGGCAGCAGTGCTTAGAGCAGAAAGCAGTTCACAGCAGCCCAGGAAACCATGGTGATCTTTTAGGGTGATGTCCCTTCCCATCCTTCCTATCTCAACATATAATCTGTCATGGTTCATTTTAAAACCAGCAACTTGTGTTCCCATTATTGTTCCTCTGACAGCTCTCCTAGAAACCTTTTTACTTCAGGTTTGTATACATCAAGGATCATAACATAAAGTAAGGCTATAAAAGATATCTGTTCCTGATCAGCCTGGAGCAGTCTGTCTCTGTGGCAGGTGTCTCTTTTGGTGGAGCACTTGAACAAAGCAAACAAAAGTCCATGTTTCCTTGGTGTATTCTCCCTGCTCTTTTTCTTTTTGTCCCTGGAGAAAGGCACAGGCTTGGGCAGAGACATCCTGCAGGCTGAATTCAGCCTGTGGTGCAATATTTCAGTGATACAGTCCTGTGTACTACACCACAAAGCCTTTTCCAGAGGCCTTGTGGTGATTTTTTTGTTGACAATGAGCACTGTCTTATTTCTGGTAGAGTAGCACTGAGGTCACTACCAAATCACAGAGGTAAAGGGAACTTTAGATGTGAGTTTGCACTGTAAGTTCAGGGTTTATTTGATTCAGCATGTTGTAGCCTCCCATCTCTCTAAACAGGGTCCCACTCTTTCACAGAATCACAGAGTTGTCAGGGTTGGAAGGGACCTCAAGGATCAGCCAGTTCCAACCCCCCTGCCATGGGCAGGGACACCTCACACTACAGCAGGTTGCTCACAGCCACATCCAGCCTGGTATTAAAAACCTTCAGGGATGAGGCTTCCACCACCTCCCTGGCAACCTGTTCCAGTGTTCCACCACCCTCATGGGGAAGAGCTTCTTCCTAACACCCAATCTGAATCTCCCCATCTCTAGTTTGAAGCCATTGCCCCTTGAAGGCCTTTGCAAACAGTCCCCTCCATCCTTCCTGTAGCCCCCTTCAGGTACTGGACAAGATGACCTTCAGAGGTCCCTTCCAACCCAGACCATTCTCTGATTCTATGCAGTTTTGTTTGGAAACCAGATTTTCTTCATTTTATTGAGAGTTGCCTGTTCACATGGAAGGTAGGAGGAAGAAGGAGAAAATGGACAAATGCATGAGGGAATTAAGGTCACTGCTGGTGAATCAGTACAGCAAGGGATTAATGACTCCAGAATATTTTCACTGAAAACAAATTTAAATAGACTTCTCTGAAATAATGAGGTCTAAGATCCATCATTAGTTCCGAGAATTTGAAAAGTATTAGGTTGAACTGCTTGCCTACCTATGGGGCTGAAGATTTACCTCCATAGGTCTTATGGTAAACTTTTAGTTTATTCAACAACAGCAAAGTAGTGACAAAAGCTGCCTTGCTAGGGCATTGCTAACATTCCTGTCTAGCTATGTTTTCCAAGAAATAGGTTGGAATGATTAGCCATCTTTCAGGGTCTGCAAATGAAAGGAGTTTCAAATCTTCCAAATGCAAGGAGCTGTGCCTCAGCATTTCAGTGCTGAACGCCTGCGTAATTTATGGTAGAGTGCAGATAATTTCTGTGCAGGGCTATCCCTGCTGTGGGTAGTTCATTTCCACATTTGAAATTCAATTCTGCTAGCTGCCTAATTGATTCGTTTTCACAAACCCTCTCAAGCTGGTAATGAGGACAATGCCTTGCTGCAGGATACTGGTTTGGGGGCTGGATCAAAATCAACTATGAATATTTACTTGCAACAAAAGCCAGTGGGGCCGACAGCAAGTCATGAAAACACAGAGAATTGTTATTTCTTCTCAAAATCCCTGCTTTTCCATGAGGTTCAGCAAAATGTTAAACCTTTTAAACCACCCCCTCAATGTAGTACTTTGACTCAATCTCAGTTTTCTCTCCTCTGCCTTCTTCCCCCGCTCCCTCCCAACAGCCCTTCCTCTGCTGGCATCCTTCCAGTTCTGTCTCAGGATAGGAGGCATCAAACAAGCCTCAGATGTGAGCTTTCATAGCCACTGTCTTCATGATCCTTCACCAGAAGATGGGACTTAGGACGTTCTCAGGGAAGGTGGGACATAATTTCTTTCCAGAATGAAAGATAAGTCAGGGTTGTTCAGCCTGGAGAAGAGGAGGCTCTGGGGAGACCTAATAGAGACCTTCCAGTACCTGAAGGGGGCTACAAGAAGGATGGAGAGAGTCTGTTTACAAAGGCCTGCAGTGACAGGGTGAGGGGCAATAGCTTTAACCTGAAGAAGAGTAGATTTAGATTGGACGTTGGAAACAAATTATTTACTACGAGGGTGGTAGAACACTGGAACAGGTTGCCCAGGGAGGTGGCTGAGGCTCCATCCATGGAGATATTCAAGGGGAGGCTTGACAGGGCTCTGGGCAACCTGATCTAGTTGGGGATGTCCCTGCTGACTGTGGGGAGGTTGGACTGGTTGACCCTTGGAGGTCCCTTCTAAGGCCCAGGCTATTCTACAACCCTCAACACGACAAGTCATGATGAGCAAAGATATGGTTTAAAACACACAAGCTGAGATCTTGGGAAGTACTGCTTGAGGATGGCAGTTCCCACAACTGTGGGTCCCCAGTGGGTCAAGTCATGTGTCTGCCTTAGCAGTTGCATTCCCTGAGCTCAGGGGAAAAAAAGTGTCCTTCCTGGACTCTTTTCCTGGCAGCAAATATCCCTCTAAAGACACAGAGAATAAAGGAAAGGATGCACCACAGGGAAATGAAGCTGCACAGACTCCAAGCTGTGTGACAGAGATACAGCCATGTGGCTGACAAGAAACCTCACAGCAGAAGTGGCAGACCCTTTGCACCCATCCTTCCTTTCTTCATTCCTACATATAGATTGTTGTGGGGGGAAAGAAAAAAGAAAGAAAAAAACAAGAGGACCAGAGCTATCATGGGGAAAGAAGCCACATTAAGAGACAAATAGAACTGAGAGTTACAGTGCTTTAGACAGGGGACTGCTGGGTAGGTATCAGAGCTATGCTTTCAGAACAGAATTGATGGATCCGGGACAAAACACACTTTAGAAGGCTCCTACCCTGAGAGCAGCATGTAAAACATTTCTTTCCAGAAGCTGGAGCCCAGATCACAAATAGAAGGAAGCACTTGCCTTGGCAAGTGTGTGCCTCGCAGAACAGCAACAGCAAGCACGGTTGTAGCATTAAGCATGGGGATCATTCATTAGCCCATTGCAATGCCTGCATGGTAAGCCTTGGAGAGCAGCACCTGAGCTGGTGTAAGGGTCACAGAGCACTGGAACAGGCTGCCCAGAGAGGTTGTGGAGTCTCCTTCTCTGGAGACTTTCAAGTCCTGCCTGGATGTGTTCCTGTGCAACCTGCACTAGATTCTATGGTCCTGCTCTGGCAGGGGGGTTGGACTTGAAGATCTCCAGAGGTCCCTTCCAACCCCTAACATGATGTGATCCTATGATCCTGTAGTGATGGTGACAGTCCTATCACCTCTAGGCTTTGAGGAGGGTGGCCCAGCTTTGCTATACCACCCTTCTCCTCAGCTGCAATATAGCAGTTCTCCCTCCTGCTTGATGATTAATCCATCAGGCTGATGCCTGACATTTGGGAGAACAGGCAAAATGGGCCTCAGGTAGGCTTAGGATCAAAGATACTCATTAATAAATAACATCAGTTTGAGATTAATAGGATTTAAGGTATATTTAAGGTAACGTAAAGCTGTGACTATGTCCTAGTTTCAGTTGGGGTAGGGTTCATTTTCTGGCACAAGGCTGTGTTTTGGATCTAGGATGAGAACAGCGTGGATAACACATTGATGCTTTAGATGTTGCTGAGCAGTGCTTACACTGAGCCAAGGACTTTGCAGCTTCTCATGCTGCCCTGTCAGAGAGGAGGCTGGGGGTGCACAAGAAGCTGAGCCAGGACAGGTGACCCAAAGTGGATGAAGGAATACCCCACACCATATGATGTCATATGAACAATAAAACTGAGGGAGTCAGCCAGGGGAGGCAGCCTGCTGCTCAGGGACTGGTCAGTGGGTGGTGACTAATTGTATTGTGCATCACTTTGTTGGTATATTCTCTTATCTTTATTATTTCCTCTTCCTGTCTTCATCTCAATCTATGAGTTTTTACCTTTTTCCCCATTCTCTCCGCTATCCCACTGTAAGGGAGTGAGTGCAAGGCTGTGTGGTGTTTAGCTGCCTGCCAGGTTAAACCATGACAGTTCCTTTTTGGTGCCCGTTGTGGGGCTTGAAGGGTTGAGGTAATGACAAATCTGCCCAGAGCCAATTCAAACAAATTTGCTATAGACATTCATTATAATTGTTTAATAGTCCTGGTCACAGTGCTGATTTATTTGCTCTCAGAGTTGTTATGCTTGTCCCCAAAACTGTGTTATGTAACTCCTCACTTCACAGAATCAGAGAATCACAGAATGTTAGGGGTTGGAGGGAACTCGAAAGCTCATCCAGCCCAAGCCCCCTGCCAGAGCAGGAGCACCTAGAGCAGGTCACACAGGAACACAGCCAGGTGGGTTTGGAATGGCTCCAGAGAAGGAGACTCCACAACCTCTCTGGGCAGCCTACTCCAGGGCTCTGACACCCTGAAAAAGTTTTTCCTCATGTTCATGTGGAACCTCCTCTGCTCCAGCTTGAGCCCATTGCCCCCTGTCCTATCATTGGACATCCCTGAGCAGAGCCTGGCTGTGTCCTCCTGACACTGCCCTGCACATCTTTATCCATATGAATGAGGTCACCTCTCAGGCTCCTCTGCTCCCAGCTCCAAGCCCCAGCTCCCTCAGCCTTTCCTCAGCAGGCAGATGTTCCACTGCCTTCAGCATTTTTGTGGCTCTGCAATGTACACTTCCAAGCAGTTCCCTGAGGTCCTTCTTGACCTGAGGGGTGCAGAACTGGACACAATATTCCACATGCAGCCTCCTACTGTGCTGTTTATTATCTCTGGGGACTGAATGAAGGTCATTGTTTTGCTGTACTATGTAACACTGGCTTGTGATATGATAAAATCAGAGGTCATGAGACTCCTCTCATATTTGTACTCAGCACTGCCCTCACCTCCATACTTTGGGAACCATCTCTTGGAAACTATTAGTAATTAGGCTCTTTATATATTCTCCTTGGAGAGTCAATCTATGGGGCAGACAAGGAGAGGACATTTTTCCCTGCTCTTTCACCTTCCCCTTCTCCTCCAGGCTACTTACAACAGCTCTTGAAAATCTTGGATACCCTTGGGATATTCAAACTAGCATATTCCTACTGCTGCATCTCTTGAATATATTTCAGGTCTTGTTTAAGTTTAAAAAAAAAAAAAAAGGCAGAAGAGGTTTTGAGAAGGTGAAGAAAACAGTGCAAATCCATTTGAATGAAGGTTTTGCCATAAAGCAAAGTTAAGGTCAAGGGACCAAAATGGCAGGACATGCTTTGCCAGATCCCAATCCATGTGATGAACAAGACAGCAGCTGTGTCTCTACCAACCAGCAAAAAGGCAACACAAGCTTTCTCAGGTGGTGTGGGGTTTGGGAGAATGCATATGCCAAATCACTGGCTGCTTATTAGCTCTGCCTATCAAAGAACTCAATTATGTCTTTATCTCAACCCACAGGATTTACCTTTTTCCCATCTCTTTCCCCTATCCCACTGGGGGAGTGTGGTATTGAGCTGCCTGATGGGTTAAACTACAACAGACTGTCACAGAGCTCTCCATGTCCCAGAGCTCTTCAACACAGTTCAAGGATGACTGTGCCTCCCTCCCCCTCATGCTCATCAGCCTCCCACTGCTCTTAGCTCTGTGCTATTGCCTTGCATCGTTTTAGCCTCAGATCATGGAATCATAGAATGGTTTGAGTTAGAAGGGACCTCCAAAGGTCATCTAGTCCAAGCCCCAATGCAATCAGCAGGGACATTCTCAGCTAGATAAGGCTGCTCAGAGCCTTGTCCAGCCTCACCTTGAAGATCTCCAGGGACAGGGCTTCAACTACCTCCCTGTCGCACCATACCACCACCCTCATGGTGCAGAACTTGTTCTTAACATCTGATACAAATCTCCTCTTCTCTGATTTCAAACCATTGCCCAGAACCCTGCCAAACCTGGCCTTGAATATCTCCAAGCAGCAGAGCCAGAACTGCTCTCCAAAATGGGTCTGTGGTGTACCATAACCACAAGGAGAGCCTGCCACAGAAATTCTTCCAGCAAATTCATCAGCTCTGCCTCAAGAGTCCTGACTTTGTCTCCCAACTATTTGGAAACCTATCACTAGAAATCACAGCTCCTGGAAGTCACTCCACACAGGTTAGGAAGCAGTTGCCTTTTGAACTCACACTGCAACCAACATCTGCTCCTGGTGGGCCTGTGTCCTTGTGGCCACTGCCACCACTGAACATTTCACAGAATCACAGAATGGGTTGGCTTGGAAGGCACCTCCAAAGGTCATCCAGTCCAACCCCTCTGCTGTCAGCGGGGACATCCTCCATTAGATCAGGTTGTCTGAGGCCAAGAGCTTGAGGCTCTGTGCTCATCACCAAGGCTCCACAGTCTTGGTTCAGCAGCAGGTACTGGGCATCACACTGCTTCTTCAGCAAAACCTGGTTGTGCAAAGCCTCCTCTGCTCCTTTTTCTGCAGAGGAAATGCAAAGTTTGAGCTCCTTTTTTATCTCCACAAGCTTTTCTTGGCTCAAGATTTAAACCTGACACTGAATTCAAATTTAATTTTGCTAGTGATAGATACATAAATCCTTAATGTTTTGTTTCAGAAAGCATCTATACATAACTAAAAAAAAAAACAAACAAAACACAAACCAACAACTATTAAAATGTTCAAATTGCTCTGCAGACTTTTCAGTCCTACAGGATCTGGCAAAAAAATAGAGTGAAGCACTTTTATTTTCAAAAAGCATTTAGCCAATCACTTCATCCAAGGTTAAAGTCTAGGAACATGAAATAAGTGAAAACTTGGCTCACTGGGCTGCAAATGGGCAAAGGGAGGAAGTGAATTTCAAGAGGAAAAGAATTTATAAGGGGCTGTGAGAGAGATCAGCAGTAGATCTTCAGCCTCTCAATATTATATTAGCAATGGCACCAGCAGTAAGTTTCTGCTGTCTGCTCCTGGTAATAAATTCTGGCTAACAATGAGCAAAGAACAACACCATCAGCAACAGAAAAATATGAAATATTTATGCAGTGCAGCACTGGTAAATAACAACACATGTGAAAGAGAGCAAAAAAAGTCAAGAAAGAGATCGTTCCCTAATGGAAAATTGTTGCAGAACAACTAGGAAAATACTTCTGGACCCGAAAAAGACATTTCTAGAGATAATTCAAATCAAAGGGCAGCTCCAGGAAATAAGACAGGCTGAAGTGCCTCAGAATTAGGCTCAGCTCTAGGGAAAATAATTCTTGGGCATATCACAGGCTCACAGGATGTTAGGGTTTGGAAAAGACCTCTGGAGATCTTCCAGTCCAACTCCCCTGCCAGAGCAGCACCAGAGGATCCAGCCCAGGTCACACAGGAACACATCCACGTGGGTCTTGAAAGTCTCCAGAGAAGGAGACTCCACAACCTGTCTGGGGAGCCTGTTCCAGTGCTCCATGACCCTTCAAGTCCCTCTGCAGCCTTCTTGCAGGCCTCCTCCATGTACTGGAAGGCTGCTATTCAATTTGTTTTCCACCAAGCAGATGGCTAATACTGAATTCAAATGGAAATGAAGCCTGATCGTGTGGCGATTGCTTTCCATAATCAGTTACATAAAAATAAGAGCAAGTTGAACAAAACAAAATTGTCTTTCATGCAGCTATGTAAACTAGGAAATAGTTTAAATAAATATAAATTAAACAAGCAGAAAGCTGAACATAATAAGCAACAAAGAAATCAAAGTAACTTTCAGTACACTCAGGGCACTCAACTGACTGCAAAGTCAGGGAGTAGTAACCCATAAGTCTACAGCTGTGGGCAGAATTTCTTTCTCCTTTCAAATACCGGCATATAAATATCTCCAAACAGTGACCATTAACATGCTGCATCTACATGGCCTGAGAGATAAAATTAACCTATAGTATTAAGCAAAAAAACTCAGTGCATGCTGAAATGCAGAAATGGGTAGATTCAGATTGGATGTTAGGAAGAAGTTCTTCCCCATGAGGGTGGTGAGAGACTGGCACAGGTTGCCCAGGGAGGTGGTAGAAGCCTCATCCCTGCAGGTTTTTAAGGCCAGGCTGGATGTGGCTGTGAGCAACCTGCTGTAGTGTGAGGTGTCCCTGCCCATGGCAGGGGGTTGGAACTGGATGATCCTTGAGGTCCCTTCCAACCCTGACAATTCTCTGACTCTATGATACTACGCAGCTCTGAACACAGGCTGGCTGTCTACTGGAAAACACCAGACTTCTTTTCATTATGAATAAGGCCAAAAAGAGAAGCTGAACTTTATTTTGTAAGGAAATTTAATAAACCAAAAATAATTCAATAAACTAAAATGTTCCATTTCCCCCCCCCCCAAAAAAAAATTAATTCTTTTTGTTCAGAATTTGATTTCATATGAGGTTTGTTTAGAGACTAGATTCTGAAAACACAAAGTGTTCTTAAATTACAAACTGCAACATTTCATTATGGATGAGTGAAAAAGACATTTTCATTGTTTTTCCCTAATTAGATGTTATTGAAAGTGATGGTTTACACACAGTTTTGCTCCATATAAATCAAAATGCTTTTCCTGCCAATGTGAAACTTTTCTTTCAGAAAACTCTCCAGTTCTGGAGATGAGCAGAAAGCTCTCCAAGCTGGACATGAGCAGGCAGTGTGAGCTTGCAGCCAAGAAGGCAAATCACATGCTGGGCTGCATCCAAAGCATTGTGGCCAGCAGATCCAGAGAGGTGATTCTGCCACTTTGCTCTGGTGAGACCTCTTCTGGAGTACTGTGCCCAGCTCTGGAGCCCTCAACACAAGAAGGACATGGAGCTGATGGAGCAGGTCCAGAGGAGGGCCACCAAAATCACCAGGGGGTTGGAGCACCTTTGCTACGAGGACAGGCTGAGGGAGCTGGGGGTGTTCAGCCTGGAGAAGAGAAGGCTCCAGGGAGACCTAAGAGCAGCCTGCCAGTACCTGAAGGGGGCTACTAGAAGGATGGAGAGAGATTGTTTATTAAAGCCTGAAATGACACGACAAGGGGAAATGGCTTCAAATTGAAGAAAAGCAGATTTAGATTGGATGTTAGGAACAAGTTCTGTACCATGAGGGTAATGGAGACAGACTGAGAGAGTTGGGGCTGTTCAGTCTGGAGAAGAGAAGGCTCCCAGGAGACCTCCTTATGGCCTTCCAGTATCTGAGGGGGGCTACAAGAAAGCTGGGGAGGGACTTTTTAGGGTCTTGGGTAGTGATAGGACTGGGGAGAATGGAGCAAAACTAGAAATGGGTAGATTCAGATTGGATGTTAGGAAGAAGTTCCTCACCATGAGGGTAGTGAGACACTGGAACGGGTTGCCCAGGGAGGTGGTTGGGGCTCCATCCCTGGAAATATTCAAGGTGAGGCTCTACAAGGCTCTGGTTCTGGATCTGGTTCAGGGCAACCTGATCTAGTGGAGGATGTCCCTGCTGACTGCAGAGAGGGTTGGACTGGATGACTTTTGGAGGTCTCTTCCAATCCAGACCATTCTGTGATTCTATGATTCTCACTTCCACTGCTGAGAAAATAATGTGGCTGTGTTATCAGGCCCTAGCACAACTTTTAAAGGGTTGGGAGTTTCAGCAGGACCAAATCAACCTGACACCCACATAGGCAAACCCCCACTTGTTAGAGCTGACAGATTGTTTAAAACTGTAGATATCAGAAACAAGCCAGAAACGAAGTGCAAACTCTGTTCCCTCCACATTGTATACATTGAATACACAGTAGGCAGATAAGATAATATTACAGAAGACCATTAAATGTCAAGGGCAGCAGATACAGAAAGAGAAAGGTAATGAAAGCATTTCAGAAGTCATCAAGAAGTGCAAGCAATGAAGACAGATTCACATAAATACACTTTAATGTGAAAAAAAAAAGATGCTTTCAGTCAGAGGCTATTGCAGCCATACATTATGGGAAGGAAAAGTCAAGTATGCACCAAGATTTTAAGTGTGACCATTATGAAATAAGCAAAGCAGGAAGAAAACAAAACATTTAAGGTAGTTTGTATCTTGCAGACAGATCTTTATTCAGAAATCAGTTTGGAGAACTAAAAGTCTGCAGAGTCCCTGGTTGTGCTCAGCAAAAAAACAGGAAAAAATACATCACAGGATCAGAGGATGTTAGGGTTTGGAAGGGACCTCTGAAGACCTTCCAGTCCAACCTCCCTGCCAGAGCAGGAGCATAGAATCCAGCACAAGTCTCACAGGAACACATTCAGACAGGGCTGGAAAGGCTCCAGAGAAGGAGACTCCACAACCTCTCTGGGCAGCCTGTTCCAGTGCTCTGGGACCCTCCTAGAGAAGAAGTTCTTCCTCATGTTGAGGTGGAACCTCCTGTGCTGCACTTTCCATCCACTGCCCCTTGCCCTATCCCAGGACACAAGTGAGCAGAGCCTGTCCCTTCCTTCCTGACTCCCAGCCCTCAGACATCGATAGACATTGATCAGACTGAACACCCCCAGGCCTCTCAGCCTCTCCTCACCAGGCAGTCTCCAGTCCCTTCAGCATCCTTGTAGCCCTCCCTTGGACCCTCTCAAGTAGATTCCTGTCCCTCTTGAACTGGAGAGCCCAGAACTGGATGCAGTATTCCAGAATCACTTTCAGCAAAGGATCAAACCAAGCAATAGGTGAAAAACTAAAGACCATCCACTTAACCTTTATTCACACATGCACAATTAAAGCAAACACTAAGAATAAGCCCCAAAAAATGAGTGATGAAGCTGTTAAATCTCAAAATCATAGTATTATGGTCGTCTTACGTGCACTTACCCAATACTAAAAATTGCAATACAGTGAAATGAAGGGAATGGTTGTACTGCAGGCTGTCATGAAACACTTGGAGCAGGCAGAGCTGTCAGACACTATGTTGTTTGATATCATGATAAAGGAAATCACAGGTGAGGAAGCTAAGCAGAATGGACTGGGAGTTTCTGCAGGGATGGAGGGAGCAAAGGGGTCAGCTCCAAAAGATTCACTAGGAGCAAGGTTTTCTTTACCAGCTGTGGGACAAACCCTGACAGTCTTGCTGCTTTGGAGGAGATGGATATACAACATAGAATCATAGAATGGTTTGGGGTGGAAGGGACCTCAAAAGGTCATCTAGTCCAAATGCCCTGCAGTCAGCAGGGACATCCTCCACTGGATCAGCTTGTTCAGAGCCTTGCCTAGCCTGACCTTGAATATCTCCAAGGATGGGGCCTCAATCACCTCTCTGGGCAACCTGTCCCAGTGTTCCACCACCCCATAGTAAAGAAATTACTCCTCACATCCAATCTAAATCTGCTCTTCCCTCATTTCCAACCACTGTCCCTCATCCTATCACTGCAGGCCTTTGCAAACAGTCCCTCTGCAGCCTTCTTGTAGCCCCCTTCAGGTACTGGAAGGCTGCTATTAGGTCACCCTGGAGCCTTCTCCAGGCTGAACACCCCCAGCTCCCTCAGCCTGTCCTTGCAGCAGAGGTGTTCCAGTCCCCTGATCATCTTCATGGCCCTCCTCTGGACCCACTCCATCAATCTCTTCATGCCTATTGGTCAGTGGGATGCCTTCATTAGGAGGGAATAAAATATTAATCTGGAAGGCAAATTTTCCCTAAGCTAAGTTCCAGCTTGAGACAACATAACCTGAGGCATTCACCCCCTGGAGTGCCCAGGCAAAGAACCACTCTTACCTCAGGTTTTAATTTTTATATGATTTATATCAGAAAGAATATTTAATAGCTCCTCTATTCACCTGTGAGCTCTGTAATGCTCACACACACACACAGGGTGTGTAGATTATGAGCCAGACTAATGCCTCTCTTCCACTGCAATGACTGTAATAGCAAAGCCATTTTGCAAATGGCAATGTAAGGATCAGCTCAGATAATTCCAGCAAATTAATGCCCCAAATGAAATGCAGCCTCAGAGCTGAGGAATGTATTTTACACTTTAGTCTTTTTATTCTGACCTTATATATATTGTTCTGTATGCTGTTGCTATTTATAGGTGTATTGACAAATGTGCAAGGCTTTTGCAGTGTTCCTTTGGGTTTTTTTTCCCCTCCTCTGCTGTTCAGCATGAGGCTAATGCAATCATTTGGCAGTGTTTAAGAGTAAAAAGGCTTTGGATCTGAAACTCTGGATCTCACAATCAGCTAACAGGAATGCTGAGCACAGAGAAAGGTGAAGAGCTTGCAGGGTGAAGTGGAGATCAGAGACATGCAGCAAGGGCACACTCAGTCTCTCCTAACAAGAAGAAGGGGATAGGAAAGCCACAGGCACCTCCAGGCAGCAATTCATTCATCTTGTGTGCCCTGCAGAGGTGCCACTCTCTCTGCAGTGATAGATGGAAGCCAAATCATTAGCATGGACTAAAGCACTTGATTTTTTTTTTTCAACTTTCAGAGTACTTTAGAGAGAACCTACCCAAAAGACTCTCTGACTCTTCAGGAGAGGGAAGAAGAAGAAGAAAAAAAGCTTCACAGGATATCACCAGAAAAATAATAAGGGGGGAGAACAAGGTGACCAGAACAGTAAGGGAAGTTTGGAAGTGTTTGCTTCCCAATTTGTTGACATATTTCTGGCTTTGAAACATGCAGAACTGCCTCCCCTTATTTATACCACTAGTAAATTTATATTATTTACTACTCATGATAAACAATCATTTTAAACTGAGAGTTTTCAGATACCTCTCATTGTATCAGGATGCACAATCATCAAGCAGGAAAGACAAACTCTTTCCTCAGATGGATCCTTGGAAGTTCCCCAATCCATAGGGAGCTAGACACAGGCTTTAGTCATTAAGAGGAAAGTATCCTTAATACATGAAACAAACTACAAGAATGCTCTGCAAGGGTTGGATCTAAACCAAAATCAAGTAGGGAAAGAGCTGGGAACCTCAAAGATGTTCTGAGCAGCAGCCTATTTTGCTCTGTGAGTTCCACAATGCAAATAAAGACCACACTCTTTTTCTTCACACACCACTCAGTATCCTCAGCTCTTCCAGGCAATTACAGCAATTTTAATTCATTATCTTCTTTCTGAGCAACTGGATCTTTTCTGTGTTTCAAGGCTGTGGTAACTGCTTTTAATGCTTTGTCTGAGTCATCACAGGGTTTTAATTGTCCTACTAATTGTGGTAACTCATGGCTCCTTGTCTCTTGACTGAATTCTGGTTCCAAGTCAGCCTCATCAGTGGATGAAATGAGCTGCTTCTTGCATTTACCTGGTTGCAGGCCCTCAAAAATACTTTGCAGAAGCTTAGGTTTCTAACATGCAAAGGCCTTCATGATCATGGGGCCTGGAGTAACCAGGTGTAGTTGAGAGGCATTCCTGCACATGGCAGGGAGGTTAGGTTAGGTGATCTCTAAGGTCTCTTCTAGCCTAAGATGTTGTGGTAGTTTTAGGCTGTGCCTAGAAAATTTTCCACGGATCTTGAGCAGAAAGTGATAGGATGTAAATAAATAACCATTGGGTGCAAAAGAAAAAGGATGATAAGGTCTAAATAATCCAACTGGACAGATACCTAACAAAGTTAGTGTGTCACTTGCTCTCTTTTCATTCTCTTTGATCTGGCAGAACCTAGCGCTAGCTTCTGCTGGCTTTGCTGACCTTGGCTGCATTGCTTTGTTGTGGCTGAATAATAACAAACAACTCTCTCTGCTTTCTTCTCTTGCCCTGTGTACAGGAGGGAAGGGAGCAGGGAAGGGGAAGCTATTAGTACCCCCCTGGTTTTGTCCAGGGGGTTTCTTGTGCTGTTTATAAACTGTAAATACCTGTAAATATTGTATATTTTGTACATATTAATTGCATTTCCTAATTAGTTTGTAGGTTTGCTTGTAAATAGAGCTTCATTTGCTTTCCATTGGAGCTGGTCTGGCAATTTTATGTTGGGGGAGAAATTTCAACCCACCACAGATGATCTATGATTCTATGTTCATTTGAAGGCCTGAAGATCCTATGTTCAGGGTTTGTCAATTATTAGTTGAAAGCTAGAGCCTGAAAACAGTTTTTGTTACAGAATAGCTAAGTTTGCCAGTCCCTTCTGACTGATCAGCTTGATGGGAAACATGAAACATTGAAGTCAATTATAAGAACAAGATTAAAAGCAAATGAAGAAAAGACTGAGAATGGAGTCACAAACTCTTTTTGCTGCTAAAACTACTGCAAAACAAAGCTATATCCAGCTACTTAGACACCACTTTCTTCTTATCCCCTTCCCTTTCTTACAATTTCATCTGCATACAATTACATTATTGCTTTAGTTAGGATCAAAAGTGAATCTTACAGCTCTCCTCTTTGGCTCACTCTGGTTCTCTGGCTCACAGAGGTCTCAAAGCGAGTGAATTAGATTCCCAGTAGGGTTCATTGATTGTCACTGCTACTGGGGCCTTTTACATTCAACATTCTCTTGATAATCCAAGAACTGTAATAGAGGTCATGCTTTGCTAGATGACAATGGGATGTGAAGTACTATGAACGCAGAGATACCGTAAAATGCAAGATGTTCTTGACAAACTGGAGGAATGGTCTGGAAAAATGCAACTCAAGAAGTGGAAATTCTAGCTCTGGAGAAACAATCAGCCATGAGTTGGTTGGTCTCTTCTCCCAGGCAACCAGCAACAGAACAAGAGGACACAGTCTCAAGCTGCAATCGGGGAGGTTCAGGCTGGATATGAGGAAGAAATTCTTCCCAGAGAGATTGGCCACTGGGATGGGCTGCCAGGGGAGGTGGTGGAGTCACCATCCCTGGAAGTGTTTAAAATCAGACTGGATGAGGCACTCAGTGCCATGGGTTAGTTGATTAGAAGGTGTTGGGTGATAGGTTGGACTTGATGATCTCGAAGGTCTTTTCCAACCTGGTTAATTCTGTGATTCTGATTCTGTGATGGCAGCAGCCATGCTGGAAAAGATCTGGGGAATGCAAACAGAAAACGACTCAGCAATGGATGACTGCTGGGACAGGACAAGGGGAAATGGCTTCAAACTAGAGAAGAGCAGATTTAGAATGGATATTGGGAACAAGTTCTTTACTATGAGGGTGGTGGAACACTGTACCAAGTTGCCTGGGGAGGTGGTTGGGGCCCCATCCCTGGAGATATTCAAAGTGAGGCACAATGAGGCTCTGGGCAGCCTGATCCAGTTGAGGATGTCCCTGCTGACTGCAGAGGGGGTTGGACTGGATGACCTTTGGAGGTCCCTTCCAACCCAGACCATTCTATGATTGTATGAAAAGAGAACTCAGAGGACAATGCTGAGTAAAGTCAAAGAAATTTGATCTCTGAAGAAAAATTGGAAGGATTTTTTACCTGGAGAAGAATGCTTGCAAGGCAGAAAATAAAACACCTTCTCTGTGAACCTGATTAAACACTGAGTTAGATTGCAGCAAGGACTTGGAGAAGTTTTCAGTGTTGGTTCAGCCAGCAGAATAAATTTTTCTGGAGGGTGATGAAAAATCCATCTGCACAGTTTTAAGAGTGTTTGACTGAAGCCATCAGAAACATCAAAGGTAGAGAGATCCTGGCTTGGAGCAAGGAACCCCCAGTCCAAATGGCAGATACTCAACTGAATAGCCTGCAGTCTGCCTGCTATGTCTCATGTTTTTACTCAGCAGATGACAAAAATATACATCAGGATTTAAGATACATACTAGGATTAAATACTTTGCCATTTCTACCAGAAGATCCACGCAGTCTTAGTTCAAAACTTTCAGAAAGCATCACACCTACTGTGTATGCACAGTTGTGCAGGTTTAACACAGTCTGCTCTAACCAGGCTCACTCCCACAAATGGCAATGAGAGAAACACACACAAGCAAAAGGTTCTGTGGGTTGAGATAAGGAGCACTGAATTAAGGTAATGCAACACACAAATACCACATACTGCATAGAAACCAGCCACAAAACAACACTCCCAAGCCTGCAGTCAGCAAAGCAGAAGAGGCCAACACCCCAAACCAGAAACTGGAAGGAAGCCCCTCAGAACTGGAGCCCAAGCCCCATCATTGCTGCTCTGGCCAGCACTTTGGTTATGAAGCTGGCATGATGTCAGTGTGGTGGTTTGGCCCTGGGTGGGGGTCAGATGCCCACCAAAGCTACTCTATCACTCCCATTCCTCCATGGACAGGGGAGAAGGAAAATATATCAACAGGCCTGTGGTCAAGATAAGAGCAGTTTAACAAAGCAAAAGCAAAGGCCACGTGCAGAAGCAAGAGCAAACAGAAATATTCTTCTCTGCATCAGCAGACAATGTCCTGCCATGCCCGAGGAGCAGGGCTCCAACACATGTAGTGGTTGCTCTGGAGGACAAACACCATCGATGAACACCTCCCACACTTCCTTCTTTCCCTTAGCTTTTATATCTGAGCTGAGCCACATGGTGTGGAATCACCCAGCCATGTCCCCTCCCTCCCAAGATCAGGGCCCAGGCTGCTCAGGGGGTTGTGGAGTCTCCCTCTCTGGAGATATTCAAGACCTGCCTGGATGCATTCCTGGTATAGGTGCTCCTGCTCTGGCAGGGGGGACTGCACTAGAAGATCATTTGAGGTCTGTCCCAGCCCCTAACATTCTGTGATTCCATGACCTTACCCACCCCTCAGCCTCCTCTTGGGGGGGAAATGTTGGAAAAGCAGAGCCTTGGTGCTTGGCTCAGCAGCAGCCAAAACACTGCTGAGTTATCAACACCCTTCCAGCTGCCACTGCAAAACACAGCACTACAAAAGATGCTGGGGGGAGAATTAACTCCATCTCAGCCAGACCCAACACAGTCATCAACAGATTCAGCAGGCTGCCTGATCCTTCCCAGCCAAAACCAGGACAACAGTCAGTCTTGGATGGGAGAGGGACACATCAGATGTGCTCATCAGACAGCCCCATCAGCACATTGCTGCATCAACATCACTGCACATGGTGATGATGATGAGGGAGAACAATGCCCTGCTAACCTCTGCCTTTCACTTGATGAGCCCCCCCAGCGTCTCCTCCACCTGATTTTCACGTTCCTTTGAGGGCTGGTCAATCAGATCATTGCTCCTTTCCTCTTCCTCAGTTTCACCTGACTCTCTCCTTCATTTTACTTTTGTTTTTCTATCCTATTTGTAACATTTTCCAGAGCTGTTCTTCCTTTTCCAACACAGTTTGCATCCATTTAAAATGTGTAGATCTGCTGTTAGTTTTGTCTTCAGCTTTTGTAGCTGGAGTTTCTTCTGCCCCTGGGGTTTTGTCAGAGATCATCACTTTAAACGTCAAACATGGAAGGGTTTCACAATCAACATGGATGTGCCAACAACTGTGGCTATCTCACTTACAAAAACAATCCAGCACCACCATGCTCACCTCGTTTAGTTTTCTATTCCCTGATTGTTGCAGGTTATGACCAAACATCTCCAGACAGATGATGTGGCCTCACTTCTTGGCACTTGACAGAAGTCAACTTTACTCTGCCCTAGTGAGACCTCAGCTGGAATACTGTGTCCAGTTCTGGGCTCTCCAGTTCAAGAGGGACAGGGATCTGCTGGAGGGAGTCCAAGGGAGGGCTACAAGGGTGATGAAGGGAGTAGAGACTGCCTGGTGAGGAGAGGCTGAGAGACCTGAGGCTGTTTAGTCTGGAGAAGACTGAGAGGGGACCTTACCAATATCTATAAATACCTGAGGTCTGGGGGTCAGGAAGGAAGGCACAGCCTCTGCTCACTTGTGCCCTGGGATAGGACAAGGGTCAGTGGATGGAAACTCCAGCACAAGAGGTTCCACCTGAGTATGAGGAGGAAATTCTTTACTGTAAGGGTCACAGAGCACTGGAACAGACTGCCCAGGGGGGTTGTGGAGTCTCCTTCTCTGGAGACTTTCCAGACCCACCCGGATGCATTCTTGTGTGACCTGTGCTGGATTTGGTCCTGCTCTGGCAGGGGAGGGTTGCATCTCCGGAGCTCCCTTCCAACCCCTAACATCCTGTGATCCTGTGATGGGGATAAAGCAAAAGCAAATCAACCCCACTGTAATTCAGTGCCATTGGAAGAGGTGAGGCTGGGTTCTTTGACTGCTAAGGGCTTTTGGAAGAGCACTTCTTAAATGCTATTGCATTTGAAAGGCACCAGTTAATACCATGGAATAGAGCCCATTATCTGGTGATACATTTGCTTTGTTTAGGGAAATCTGAAGAACAAAACGAGACTGCTGTTCTCATCAAAACACTTCAAGCTGAATTTAACAGGGCTGAAATACTAATTGTCAATTGTACTTCACATCAGACACTGCAGACTGATTTAAAAAGAGGCAAACATATTAGGTACCACAATGCATGCACTGTGAGTCATCTAAACATATGATGGACTGGAACAACACCAGCAGCACAACATAAATCAGCTGAATGTAAGCTAGAGCAAGTACAATGATGCCTTTCCATCCAGCTCAGTGTATTCCTAGAATGGTTTAAGTTGGAAGGGACCTTAAAGATCCAACCCCCCTGCCATGGATAGAGACACCTTCCACTAGCCCAGATTGCTCAAGGCCTCATCCAACCTGGCCTTCAACATCTGCAGGGAGGGGGCATCCACGACCTCCCTGGGCAACCTGTTCCAGTGTCTCACCAGCCTCACTCTAAAAAATTTCTTCTTACTCTCCAGTCTAAATCTGCCCTCTTCAAGCTTCAATCCTTTGTTCCTTGTCTTATCACTACAAGCCCTTGTAAAAAGTCCCCTCCTGGCTTTCTTGTAGCCCCCTTCAGGTACTGGCAGGTTGCTCTAAGGTCTCCCTGGAGCCTTCCCTTCTCCAGGCTGAACACCCCCAGCTCCCTCAGCCTGTCCTCACACCAGAGGTGTTCCAGTCCCCTGGTGGTTTTTGTGGCCCTCATCTGGACCTGCTCCATCAGATCCATGTCCCTCCTGTGTTGGGGACCTCAGAGCTGAACACAGTACTCCAGGTGAGGTCTCTCCAGAGCAGAGCAAAGTGGCAGAATCACCTCTCTCGACCTGCTGGCCACACTTGATGCAGCCTAGGATGCCATTGGCCTTCTGGGCCATCAGATCCCCATGCCCACTGTGAAGCTGACCATGCTCACATTACACAGATGCTTGCTTTTAGCATCCTAATGAGAGCTTTCAAGAATTCGATGAGTATTACATCAGCATGACTGACTGCTATCAGAATGCTGCTGAGGGCTTCATATTATCCTATCAGCACAGGAACCAAAGAACACCACACTGTCAATCCGATTATTTTTCTGTCTACCATTTGCAAGGTGAACCACAGGTTTTCTTTTCCTCAGGGGGAGAAGGAGAAGGAGCTGTCATCTTTGGCAATTCAGAACCAGTTCTCTGGAACTTGAAGAAGGCCACTTTTGTGTCTCTCAGACCCTTCATCAACCACCAGCTTTTAGTGGTCATTGTAGCATTTGCAGAGCCACTGGCTCCCTCTGAAACAGCTACTGAGTAGAAACACAACCATACAGGAGGTTCCTTGGTACCCACAACATGGAGCTGGGATTCAAACAAGTTACTTCAAGCCTCCATTTGAAGTAACAGCACATGTTCTCCAAGGTCTCCTTGGAAGCAGCTCTGGAAAAGCCCACCTGGCCTCCTCCCTCAGATGGGCTGTGAAGCCCTTTCAGAAGTGAGATACTGGATGTGCTGACAGCTTGCCCTCCACTTTCAGGAGAAAGACAAGAACACCAGTTTCTAGTCCTTGCATCCAATAGTTCTCCATGATTTCCACAGGACATTGGAGCAATGCCTAACACAGTACTAGAGAGCAGTGTACTTAGAATCACAGAAGGGCCAGAAGAGACCTCTAAAGGTCATCCAGTCCAACCCCCTCCACAGTCAGCAGGGATGTCCCCAAATAGATCAGGTTGCCCAGAGCCCTGTTGAGCCTCACCTTGAGTATCTCCAGGGATGAGTCCTCAATCACCTCCCTGGGCAACCTGTTCCAGTGTTCCACCACCCTCATAGTAAAGAACTTGTTCCTAACATCCAATCTAAATCTGCTCTTCTCTAGTTTGAAGCCATTTCCCCTGCCACTCCAGGCCTTTGCAAACAGTCTCTCTCCATCCTTCTTGTAGCCCCTTCAGGTACTGGAAGGTTGCTTTTAGGTCTTCCTGGAGCCTTCTCTTCTCCAGGCTGAACACCCCCAGCTCCCTCAGCCTATCCTCGTAGCAGAGGTGTTCCAGCCCTCTGATCATTTTCATGGCCCTCCTCTGGACCTCTACTTCAGTTAGAGTTCCACAGTTACATTATGTGAAGGATAGATATTTTTAAATAGACATTCCAATGACATGTCTCCTGTCTCTCAGTATTGCTCCTTCACCTCCCTGGATACTCACACTTTCCTCTAAAAGCTGTACTAGAAAGCTTTTGAGTACATTAGTCTCTTGCTTTTCACTCTGGTAGTAGTGTTTCCTCAACTCTTGAATCACAGAATCACAGAATCATAGAATCGTAGAATCATAGAATCATGGAACCATAGAATGGTCTGGGTTGGAAGGGTCCTCCAAAGGTCACCCAGTCCAACCCCCTCTGCAATCAGCAGGGACATCCTAACTAGATCAGGTTGCCCAGAGCCCTGTCCAGCCTCACCTTGATTATCTCCAAGGAAGAGACCTCAACCACCTCCCTGGGCAACCTTTTCTGAGGCTCAAGCATTAACAGGCCTCCACTAGTTGAGAATTGTGTTCAGTTTTTGAGATGTGTAACAACCCTCTCAAGAATTGAGTCAGCAACCAGAGCAGGGATGCAGAATTAACCAGTTGGAAAAGACCTTCAAGATCATCAAGCCCAACCTATCACCCAACACCATCTCATCAATTAAACCATGGCACCTCACTCAAGTCTATTTTTAAACACCTCCAGGGACACTGACCCCACCACCTCCCTGGGCAGCACATCCCAATGGCCAATCTCTCTTTCTGGGAAGAACGTCTTCCTCACATCCAGCTTAAACCTCCCCCTGCACAGCTTGAGACTGTGTCCTCTTGTTCTGGTGCTGCTTGCCTGGGAGAAGAGACCAACCCCCCCTGGCTACAACCTCCCTTCAGGCAGTTGTAGACAGCAATGAGGTCTCCCCTGAGCCTCCTCTTCTCCAGGCTGAACACCCCCAGCTCCCTCAGCCTCTCCTCACAGGGCTGTGCTCCAGACCCCTCCCCAGCCTCATTGCCATTCTCTGGACACCTTCCAGCATCTCAATATCTTTCTTGAATTGAGGTCCCCACAACTGGACACAGCACTCAAGGTGTGTTCTAACCAGTGCTGAGCACAGGGCAGGATGACTTCCCTGCTCCTGCTGGCTGCACCATTGCTGACCCAGGCCAGGATGCCATTGGCCTTCTTGGCCACCTGGGCACACTGCTGGCTCATCTTCAGCCTCCTGTCCACCAGTCCCCTCAGGTCCCTTTCTGCCTGGCAAACTGCAATGTATAAACTGAAATTACCAAAACAAAAGTCAGCCCTATGGCTTTTTCTTGTCTGTATTTTCACTCAGCTGAGCTTCCAATGACTTCAGTTTTAACACAGTAAACTGGACTGAGCAGAGCTTTGGGGGGGACCTTAGGTATATCTGTCAGAGCAGGGGCTTATAGCTTTCCCTCTTCCTCTGCTCCTTCAGGGCAACTGGCAGCAGCACCACACAGCTACTTTACCTCTTGTCACCCCACAGCAGTGATTGGTATGAGCTAGGAAAAGGCAAACAGTGAGGCTGTTATTTGAGAAAAACTGCAAGGATGCTCCTGGTCTATGGTCTGTGGAGATGACTCATTCCACAGCACAATCTCATTCCAAAACAATTACAGCAAAATCAAAAGCCTCACACAAAGGAGAAACCAAGCACAAAGTCTGGACCTCTGCTGAGCAGAAGTCTCTCTAAAGCTGACACTGCTGCAGAGATCACCCTGCCATTCAGCCATAAAGCACAACTGCCCATTTGCTTTAAACTCCCCCCTGGAAAATTGAAGGTAAAGCAACCACGAAGCAGGGCAGGCAGGGATTCAAAATGTGAGTGCTTCTGTGCTGAATTTGCTCCAGCAGCTTAACTCAAAAGGAGAATTAGCACTGCAATTTCAAATAAATTACCTCACTGACCAAACCCAATAGATTCTCATATTAATTGGTAACTTTGATATTCATTATAGAGTAAGAAAAGACCCCAGTTTCTCTAAACACTGTCATTACTCAGATAATTAGCCAAAAAACAATTACACAACACAATTATCCAAACAATTACCTAGGAGAGAGATTATCTCCAGATGCATCATGTGCTGTTCTATGAAGTGCTCAATATTTATAGCTTTAGTTGTATTGGCTAGCTGTGACTGATCAAATGAGTCAGAGATTGTTCTGTCAATTCTCCACTGGAAACTACTTCAAGAGCAAACAGAGGCTAATTCTAACCCCAGGTGGGGTAAATATCACACATGTGAGCTCACCAAACTAACCAAAAATCGAATCCAGCCAAAATGCCACCTCACTGTCCATGGCACTCTCTGCAGTTTCTCCTGCAGCAACATTTGCTAACAGCAAAAAGCAAACAGGCCAACTCCTGTGAAAGATTCAGATCCCTTCTCTTGATCTGAAACTAGGCACTGATTCCTTCTCTTGATCTGAAACTAGCACTGATTCCTTCTCTTGATCTGAAACTTGTCACTGACTCCTTCTCTTGATCTGAAACTTGTCACTGATTCCTTCTCTTGATCTGAAACTAGGCACTGATTCCTTCTCTTGATCTGAAACTAGGCACTGATTCCTTCTCTTGATCTGAAACTAGGCACTGATTCCTTCTCTTGATCTGAAACTTGTCACTGATTCCTTCTCTTGATCTGAAACTAGGCACTGATTCCTTCTCTTGATCTGAAACTAGGCACTGATTCCTTCTCTTGATCTGAAACTAGGCACTGATTCCTTCTCTTGATCTGAAACTAGGCACTGATTCCTTCTCTTGATCTGAAACTAGGCACTGATTCCTTCTCTTGATCTGAAACTAGGCACTGATTCCTTCTCTTGATCTGAAACTTGGCACTGATTCCTTCTCTTGATCTGAAACTAGTCACTGATTCCTTCTCTTGATCTGAAACTAGGCACTGATTCCTTCTCTTGATCTGAAACTATTCACTGATTCCTTCTCTTGATCCGATTTAAAACTTCACACACCAAGAGGTTCCACTCTGATCAGTACAAAGACTTGCCATGGCTTACCCTAACAGCTCAAAATATTCCTGGGCCTTCTTTTCAGATTATTTTTCTCTTGGCTGCCTAGATTTGACAGTGCAGATAGGCAAGTAAGCCCTAGGGCTAGGCATGAGTTTGACTTCTTAATAACACTGGATCCACAAAGAATAGCTCAGGAAAAGACAAGGTGCTCCGTGCTCTGCAGCTTCTATTGACTTTAAACCACCAACCTGTATTTCCTCCTCTGCTTTCACAGAAGAATTTAATTGGTGTCAAAGTGAAAGATCCCAGCACGACCTGTCTCTGCTATACACCACTCCAGCTGTGATTGTGAGCAAATTTGTGCATTCAGACACCACTGTAGGAGAGACCTTCCTAACAAGCTGAGGTTTTGCACTGATAGAGGGAAAAAAGGAAAGTACTTGGTTGGAAACAGGGAGAGCTGAGGCTTACCCTTACCCCACACCCTTACAGTCAAGCAAAGCTTTAAAGGTTCCAGTAAGGACCAAATTAAAACAGAAAAGAACTTCCCTACAGAAGCTTTAGTACAGGCATAGGAGCTAACAACTTGTGTAGGATAGATGTTAACCTATTTTGTATTAACCTGTATTGTACAGGCATTAGAACTGCAGATCCTTGCACATCTTTCTGACCAGAATCCCAGCAGGGGTACAGCTCCAGGGTTTTGCCTGTGTCATGAGCAAATCTACCTGCTGCTGCTTAAAACAAAAAGCAAGTCACACAGCCTCAGCATGAGAACTTTGCTACCCATCACTGCCAGGTGAGCAGGATTTAGGGACAGTGGTGGTGCTGGATTGGCAGCCCTGGTTTTCAGACCCTGGCCTCTTCTCACAGAATCATAGAACGGTCTGGGTTGGAAGGGACCTCCAAAGGTCACCTAGTCCAATCCCTCTGCAGTCAGCAGGGACATCCTCAACTAGATCAGGTTGCCCAGAGCCCTGTTGAGCCTCATCTTGAATATCTCCAGAGATGGGACCTCAACCACCTCGAGTGGTTCTGGTGTTGTGCTACCCTTACGGTAAAGAACCTGTTCTTAACATCCAAGAACCTCTTCCTAACTGTGTTACAAAGTGTGCATCATCTGTGTCCATCAATATCCACAGTCACCATACACAGGGCAACCTGCTCCTCTTTCTCAGATTTTTGGCTTTAAAAAGTTTAATCTCTGCATGTTAAGAGAAGAATTTAACTACACATACACACAAATTAAGTGAAATAATTCAGCAGTAGTTTCTCTATTTTGAGCTAGACAGTAGAAAAACAGATTGACTATATTTGAGTATTGCCAATGGAGGGCCACAGAATGCAGGTAAAGAGCAACAGAGTGAAAAAAAAATGTTGGAAAAACAATGCCAGCCCTTCACAAGCCAGCACTTTCAAGTGGAGCTAAAGGCAAACATAAGCAGAATGTTCTCAGTGTCCCAATAGTCCTTTAAGGAAAAACTGAAGCCTACAGTAAACAGTCTAGCTAGGAGAATTTTCCCAACTTTGAGTTCTCTTCTCTTTAGGGTACCACAGACACATGAAAGGATGTCATAAGCAAATCTAGACAGGCTAATGATTTGATCCAATTAAATGTAGGATTCTTGAAGCTAGGAAAACAATGACCATGCAGAAACACATAAGCAATCACAACAGCTTGAAAATTCTGTGTCTTCATCATTAAAACACAGCCCCAAATGGTTGCTTCCATTTGAAACAACTGAGTATAACCTCCACATGCTCAGAGCAGGGCTTTCTGCAGTCAGTGGAACTAGGAAGGAGAAAGGCAGAGGTGAAAGGTAGAGCTGGTACATGGGAAGTACTTTTTCCTTGCTTTTTGTGCAACTGAAGTGCTCCAGATCGTGAGTTTGCTTGTTACATGAGGATCCTATCATTTCAGGACAGAAGTCAACAGTGAGAGCTTGCAGCCCAGATGGCCAATGGCATCCTGGGCTGCATCAAAAGAAGTGTGGCCAGAAGATGGAGAGAGGTGATTTTGCCACTTTGCTGTAGTAAGACCTCACTTGGAGTACTGCATCCAGCTCTGGGGCCCTCTAAGCAGGAAGGACATGGATCTGATGGAGCAGGTCCAGAGGAGGGCCACAAAAATGATCTTGGGGCTGGAACACCTCTGCTACAAGGACAGGCTGGGAGAGCTGGGGATGCTCACCCTGGGGAAGAGAAGGATCTGGAGAGACCTAAGAGCAGCTTCCCAATACCTGGAGGCTCCAGGGAGACATAATAGAAGCCTTCCAGTACCTGGAAGGAGCTACAAGAAGGCTGCAGGGGGACTGTTACAAAGGCCTGCAGTGCCAGGAAGAGAGGCAGTGGTTTGAAATGGGAGAAGAGGAGATTGAGATTGGATGTTAGGAACAAGTTCTGCACCATGAGGGTGATGGAACACTGGAACAGGTTGCCCAGGGAGGTAGTTGAGGTCCCATCCCTGAAGCAATTCAAGGTTAGGCTCAACAGGGCTCTGAGCAACCTGATCTGGTGGAGGATGTTCCTGCTCACTGCAGGGGTTTGGACTAGATGACTTTTGGAGGTGCCTTCCAACCCAAACCATTCTGTAATTCCATGCTCAATCCCTTCCATCTCAGCCATACCTGAAAAAGTACCCAAAAAATTCCCTCTTCTACTAATGATTCTGCAAGGATGGATAAACCAAAATTTTAAGTCTTATGTAGAGGTTCTTTCAACAGGTAGTTTGGCTGAAAGAAAGAAGTTTCAGGTTGGCACACTGGGCTGTAGTTCATTACTAAGAAAGAAACAAGGTCTTACTGACCTGCTGTAAGTGAAGGCAAAAGAATCTGCAGGATGAGTTGAGGACAAATCAAATACAAATACTGGACCAAAGATTTAATGTCCTTTGAGAAACTAACACTGATGAAATTTGTGATCCACTGAAGCATGGGTTTGCCACTGACTGCAATGGCACCATGACTTCATTGTGTGTTTTCACAGGATCACAGGGTCACATCATGTTAGGGGTTGGAAAGGACCTCAGGAGATCTTCAAGTCCAACCCCCTTGCCAGAGCAGGACCATAGAATCTATCACAGGTTGCAGAGAAGCACATCCAGATAGGTCTTGAAAGTCTCCAGAGAAGGAGACTCCACAACCTCTCTTAGTTACTGCCAAAGCATGGAAGACTCAGTTTTTGAAACTTCAACCACAAACGTGGAAAAAGAGAGAGAAGGAGAGAAAAATAATAGTCAGAAATCAGGAAGTGTAAACAGAGACTATAAAATGAATTTGTGAAGAGAGAAAGAGTTGTGTAGATTAAAGTAGGTCAGACTATTTTTCAGTGAGTCTAAAATGTTTGGCAGAGAAGCATTCATGTCAATGACATTTTAAAGAGGGTCCATGCCAATTTCAGAAGGGAAACAAGGAAGGGAAAAAGGAATCCAAACACTCTCCATTTGAAAACTGACATTTTGTTTTCAACATCTTCACCTAACAGAATTAGAAGGTTGTGACTTTGTCCCAGCATGGAACAAAAATAGATATATAGCCTTCAAGAAATCATCATAAAAATCAATCTTTCCCCTTTGACCAGTTCTCTAATTGCCTCAAATTACAACTGTCAAGAAACATCCACAATTCAAAGACATGAAATTAAGTGGGGGGAAAAAGGTAATTTTGTAAAATGTAACTTGATTTTGTAAAACCTTTGGCTTGATGGCCTCTTCCAATTGCCATTTACCTCCATCTTGCTGCAAGATGTTTGTGAATCACTGGTGGTGTCAGATCCAATTCCTGCACTTCTCATCAGCAAACAGAAAAGTTGTTATTTGCTATACCATCAAAATCTGGTATTTTCATTAAATACCAGCTTGGGGGAAAATTGAGTCTCTGTGTCTTTCTTATGCTGGGGACACCAGAACTGGACACAGCATTCAAGGCAGGGTCTCACAAGAGCAAAGAAGAATCACCTCTCTTGACCTGCTGGCCACACTCCTCTTGATGCAGCCCAGGGCTCTCTTGTGAGACCTCACCTTGAAAACTCCATCCAGTTCTGGTGTCCCCATCATAAGACACAGGACACAGAGAGATGGCACAGTCCAGAGCTGAGCCACAAAGATGATCCAAGGGCTCGAACACCTCTGCTGTGAGGACAGGCTGAGGGAGCTGGGGGTGTTCAGCCTGGAGAACAGAAGACTCCGGGGGGACTTGAAAGCTGCCTTCCAGTACCTGAAGGGACCCTACAGGAAGGCTGCAGAGGGACTTTTCATAACAGTGTCTAGCAATAGGACAAGGGGGAATGGTTTGAAGCTGAGGAAGAGTAGGGTTAGACTGGATCTTAGGAAGAAGTCCTTCAGTATGAGGGTAGTGGGAGTCTGAAATAGGCTGCCCAGGGAGGCTGTGGATGCCTCCTACCTGAAGGTGTTCAAGGCCTGATTGAGAGCCAAGTCTAGTTGTGAGGTGTCTCTGCCCACAGCAGGGAGGTTGGAGCAGACAATCTCTAAGGTCCCTTCCAACCTAAGCCATTCCATGATTCACATAAGGAAGCAAAAATAGAGTGTTTGTAAGTGCTTTTGGACAGGCTGTAACTAGAAGCTCAATTTTGCTTTCAGAAACATGTGTCAATGTTGGGATGGGCACAGAGGAGGCAAATCCCCTTCTTCCTGGCAGGCTGAATTTGTGGTGTTGGCAGAGAGAAAAGGGATGTGGCTTTGGTCTGGAAACAGACAACACGGAACTTACAAGGGAACTGAGTTGTTTTAGTGGCCCCACCTCAGCTTACAACTCCTGGAGACCATTTTCAGAGCCACATCTTGACCATTGCCTGAATGTGCAGAAACCCAGTGGAGGAGGTGTTTGGCACAACTTGGAGAGGTGTGATGAGGAACAACCTCATTAGGCAGCTGTCACTAGAGGGCAATGCGACACTGTCACAGTCCCAGTCCTGTCACCTCCTTCCTCTTGCATCCTATCCCATGTATCTATGAGCATCATGCTCCTAGACGTGTGGTGTGACACCAACCACCAACACTGAGCTTTGGACATGGTGCCTGGGGGTTTGTGTGCTGTGCACAAACTGGATGAGGCTCCTGCTTTGCAGTGTAAATGTGAGCAACCTCATTCTCAGGCTAGGGTAAGACACTGCTTAAAAATAATCCTTTAAACTAGACACAAGACTTTGCAAAACAGGTGATGTTTGGAGGGTAACTGGAAGGCTATCACCTAGGTCAGGGGACACCTGTACATAGCTGGGCCTCCTGGTAAGGTGATATCATAGAATCATAGAATCATAGCAGGGGTTGAGTTGGAAGAGGCCTCCAAAGGTCATCTAATCCAACCCCCCTGCAGTCAGCAGGGACATCCTCCGCTAGATCAGGTTGCTCAGAGCACTGTCAAGCCTGACCTTGAAGATCTCCAGGGATGGGACCTCAACTACCTCCCTGGGCAGCCTCTTGCAGTGTTCTACCACCCTCATGGTAAAGAACTTATTCTTTACATCCAATCTAAATCTCCTCTTCTATCATTTCAAACCATTGCTTCTCTTCCTATCACTACAGGCCTTTGTAACAGTCCCTCTGCAGCCTTCTTGTAGCCCCCTTCAGGTACTGGCAGGCTGCTCTTAGGTCTGCCTGGAGCCTTCTCTTCTCCAGGCTGAACAACTCCAGCTCCCTCAGCCTGTCCTGGTAGAAGAAGTATTCCAGGCCCCTGATCATCTTGGTGGCCCTCCTTTGGACCTGCTCCATCAGGAGGAGCCCTTCCTGTGTTGAGGGCTCCAGAGCTGGATGCATAGAAGAGAGGAGGCAATAACAGAAGAGAAGCAAGGGTTTGAGGAAACATTGAGTCTTCATATAAGCAAGAAAGAATTTGATTTATGACCAAAAACCACAGTGATTATTAGATGTTTGAAGCCAGAGATATTCACAATGAGCTTTGTTCAGAGGGAGCAAAGTTTTGCATGGGCACAGTCCAGAGGACATGTCAAATCTTGAGCTCAGTGCTGAGGTAGAACAGGTTTGGTGCTATTGTGTCACATTACAAGAGTTTGGTCCAACAATCTCAGTAGACATAGAAAACCTTATCTTCACAGAAATAGAACTCAAAATCTCTTTTAAATGAGATTAAGATTCTATACTCAGTTATAAATCAAAAATTAACAACTTTAACTAGGTCAGGGCATTGAAGATACATTAAAGTTTCATCCTCATTCACTAAATTTTAATTTTAATGTGGCATATCTGACAAGTCTTGTGGGACTACTTAGAATCCATTGACATGCTTCTGGCATTGGTATCAAAGGCTCATCTTTGAGCTTCTTGTTTCCAGCTCCATAGCTGTTCATGGATTACTTTGTCTCTGCAATGATTTCACAATGGATGTCTGTCTAGGCATTCACATGCATGCACCCTATTTGTCAGCTGAAGTTCTTCCAGCACAGAAATAATCACCTTTAGCTATAGAAACACAGGTTTCTATGTAATCACTGAAAGGTGAAGCAGTAATTCAGGTTTTTACCTCTTCCTGCATTTTTAAAGTTAGTAGAACTGCTTGCCTGTGACTTAAAACTCCCATAGGAGTCCACAGTTTCCTCTTAAAGTAGTTATTTTATTACAGGAATGGCTATGAGAAGAAAAAAATATTTTGCTTATTCCTGCTATCACTTTCTAATGACTATTTATGGCAGAAATGTTGATGCCCTAATTGATAAAACTCATAGAATGGCTTAGGTTGGAAGAGGCCTTAGAGATCAGCTTCTCTAACTTCCCCACCATGGGCAGGGACACCTCTCAGCTAGGATCAGCTGCTCAAGGACTCATCCAACCTGGCCCTGAACACCCCCAGGGAGGAGGCATCCTCCCTGGGCAACTTATTCCAGAGTCTCATCACACTCATACTGAAGAATTTCTTCCTAAGATCCAGTCTGAACCTACTCTCCCTCAGCTTCCCCCTTGTGCTGTTTCTGGACACCCTCATGAAAAGTCCTTCTCCAGCCTTCCTGCAGGATCCCTTCAGGCATTGGAAGGCAGCTCTAAGGTCCATGCCTCACAGTGAGCATTTCCAACAAGGGAAAGGATGGTATCTGATGGATGTCCCAGGGCAAGCCCACTGACTGGCTTTCTAGCTCCCCAGCCACCTTTCTCTTGATCTGTCCTGGGAATGCCATCTTCATTGAAAAGGCAGGAAGGGAAAAGCTGAGTTTAATAAATATATCTTCCCCTCAGCTATGCTCTTCATTGAACAGCTGCCAAAAGCTGCTCAGTGCACAGGTTTGCTATCATGATGCAATGGGGGATATATGGCAGCAAGAGGTTTCCTCACAGTAGCAACCTGGGGAACACTTTTTAAGCACGGACCATTCTTGTGGCTGTAGGCAGTACACGTAGTACTTCAGTGAACCATCACAGAACCACAAAGCAGTGCACTCAGTGTTGGTACCAGAGGAGTCCCTGAAGCCATGAAACCCTTCAAAGCAAACAGAACAGCTCAGGACACCACTTTGTTCCACTGACCCACGCTCACCACCGAGTCCTGCCCGTTCAAACACGCTGCTTATACTCCATTAAGTCCCTGTATGAGTTGATGCCTGTCAGTGGTTAACATTCTGGTATCTCAAATATGAAAGATATTTTCTAATTCCAAATATCTAAGAACCTCAGATGTCACAGAAAGGCAACAGTTTGATGAATGTTGACCAATATATGGAAAAAAAAAAGGCAAAGAAAAAAGGTCCCACTTCCTTTTAGGCACTTTGCACCAAGGAAAACCTCCCACTGAGTTTGCAATTGCCTAGCAGAAGAATTCAGAAGGAAACTCAAAGAAATCAATTAAAACCTTCCTGATCTCTGATATTATTATCAGCAGTTTTCCAGTTTTAGAGAGGCCCTGAATACTATATAGCAGGCCTAAAAGCAAAGGCAGGAAAAAAAACCCCACCCCCCCAACTCCCCCCATCTTCACATTAAGATGGATTTTTGCAATGAATGAATAACCTCTTTCACTTTTCATTTAGGTCTACCCATCACTGTGGCTGTTATTATTCACAGCAGCAAAGGCTCTGCCACACTACAGCAGAAATAACAGCTGCATCTCCAGGTTCTTCTCTTCCCCAAGAATCCACAATGCTGTTGAAATAAGTCTAAGATGGCATAGGTACAGCAGACAGGTGCTGCTTTTAATGAAGGGCTATTTTTATTTCTTTCCTCCCCAGCTTTATAGGACATGACTGGAATATGCTGGTGGAAGAAAGGATCATTAGCAGCATGCCATCTCTCCCCTTTATGCAAGAACTCCTGACAGCCTTGGACATTTTTAATATTCATGTTGACATCTATATTCCACCAAGAAGCACAATGCCTTTTGCTAAACAGCACAGGCAAGAGAGTCTGTGATGTTCCCACAACACACAGAGTAGTGTTTACCTGATACAAAAGCAAAGCAGGAAATAGATCTATTGCCAAGATAGTCATCAGCAGTGGAAGAGCCATCTGCTCTTGTGTCCAAAGCCTAGCACAATGGGATCCTACTACCTGCCTTCTGACTGGGACTCTGATCCTGCTGCCACACAGCTAATGCTGATTGAGATATACCATGGGGTCTTCTGCATGGCAGGGAAGTGGATTATAGACAGAGTAAAGCCTTTTGTGATCTAATTCCATAATTCAGCCCTTCAAAAGGACTTCAGTGAGACACTCAGGCCCTGTGCTGCCACAATGGGAGCTGGGTGTTCATGTCCTCAAGGTCTACCTCATTACTCCTTTCTTACTTTCCACAGTGATATCAGGAACCAGAGGAGGTTCCCTGCAAAACCACCTGAAACAAAGTTGGATGTGTGCTTCCCAGGCTACTTTTTAAACACCACAGCTCAGCCTTTCAAAGGGACTTCAGTGAGACACTCAGACCCTGTGCTGTCACAACGGGAGCTGGGTGTTTATGTCCATGAGGTCCACCTGACTACTCCTTCCTTACTTTCCACAGGGATATTTTTGTTCAGAAGCCAGGGGAGGTTCCCTGCAAAGCCACCTGAAACAAAACTGGATGTGTGCTTTCCAGGCTACATTTTAAATACCATACAGAAGGAAACAAATGCAAATATTTGCAGTCTTATTATTCACACCCACACATAAAACAGTACAGGAAAGTTAATTACAAGTGATGCAAGGAGTTAGGTTACCATTCTGTACTTAAAATTATCAACATTGTTGTGGACAGCCTAGGGATGGATTTAGATCTCTTTAGCTGCACTTGTAGCACATTCAGCATTTCTACCCAGCAAATTATTTGGGATGTATCAATGATGCAGTTATTAACACAGAGCCTACCTTTGCAGCCAGCTGACAGACAGTCATGAAGGAAGGTGCAGGTAGAATCATCTTGGTTGCATTCAAATCTGCTGAAAAACAAACAAGAAATTAAGGAATGATCTGAGAAAGGACCTTCATAAGAAGCAGCTCTGTGTAACAAACCTGGGAAATGCTTGCCTCCCTGGTTTCACAGATTTCACAGAATCACAGAATGTTAGGGGTTGCAAGGGACCTCAAAAGATCATCCAGTCCAACCCCCCTGCCAGAGCAGGAGCACCTGGAGTAGGTCACACAGGAACACAGCCAGGCAGGTTTTGAATATCTCCAGAGGAGATACTCAGACATGTTATTGGCTTTTTTTTTTTTTCCCCCTCAGATCTATAGGATTCATGTTCAAGCCACTGTTTACAGCATTCAGGGGTAAATGATCTCTAAAAGAGAGAGGAAGGAGGAAAATGTTACATAATTCCAGGAGAGAAATTCTACAGCAGGGCTCATTGTCCCTCCCAACCAGAAGCCATCTTGGAACTAGGCAAGACTTGCAAGGTAAGGCAAGAAGACAAGATTTAGAAAGGTTCTCATTGGTTCAGCTATTTTGTCTTTTATTTGTATGGTTTGGGGAGAGATACAAACCACACCACCTTCTGAAAGAGGGGCTGTCTTGAGCCACACCATGAGGTGTGATTACACCACCAGGAAGGAAGAAATTTCTTCCAGGAGCTGCTTCCCAACAGTGAAGCACACGTGCATAAAACTTCAGTCTTCAACCCACTGGACTAGTGCAAGAGAGGCTTTGTCCCTGGGTGGAGTGTAGAGGTCAAAGATATTAAGTATGTCACCTGAGAGGTAGAGCACCTGGAACATTCTAAAGCTTTTTGCTCATAGCTTCATAGAATCACAGCATGCTCCAACTTTAATTTGCTGATTCACAGACTCACAGATTCATAAAATGGTTCAGGTTGGAAGGGATCTTAAAGATCAGCTAGTTCCAACCCCCCTGCCATGGCCAGGGACACCTTCCACTAGCCCAGGTCACTCATGGCCTCATCCAATGTGGCCTTGAACACATCCAGGGAGGGGGCATCCATCACCTCAACTTCTCACCACTCTCACTCTGATAAATTTCTTCCTAATCTCCAGTCTAAATCTGCCTTCCTCAAGCTTCAATCCATTCCTTCTCATTCTATCACTACAAGCCCTTGTCAAAAGTCCTTCCCCAGCTTTCCTGCAGACCCATTTCAGGTACTGGAAGGCTGCTAGAAGATCTCCCTGGAGTCTTCTGCAGGCTGAACAGCCCCAACTCTCTCAGCCTGTCCCTAAAGGGGAGCAATAACCTGTTTTAGAATAAAAATACAAACACAAAAATCCATAGCATTAAAAGGAATTCAAATCCCAAATTCTTTTTAAAAATCAAGTATGTGCTTAAAATTGTGCCACTTATGTAAGAATTAGGGCTTAAAAATACTCATACAATGAAAAGGAAGCTTTTAACACAGTTGTGACATAATAACTGTGGTTTAATTTATTCAGAGGAACCCCAGATGATTTTTTTTTTTGTCTGGGAATGTCTTGTTTCTATCAGTTATGCATTACTTACATGCATGTGCAACAGCAGTTCCCAAACTCTGATGATTTTACAGCTGACTGAACATGAGCCAGCAGTGTACTCAGGTGGCCAAGAAGGCCAACAGCATCCCAGCACGTGTCAGGAAAAGGCTGACAAGCAGGACCAGGAAAAAGTGATTGTCTCCCTGTATTCAGCACTGGTGAGGGCACACATTCAGTACTGTGGTCAGTTCTGGGCCCTTCACTGCAAGAAGGACACTGAGGTGCTGGAGTGGGTTCAAGAGGCAGGCAAAAAGCTGGTGAAGAGTCTGGAGAATAGGTCTGCTGAGGAGGGGCTGAGGGACCTGGGATTGTTCAGTCTGGAGAAGAGGAGGCTGAGGGGAGACCTCATTGCTCTCTACAACCACCTGAAAGGGGGTTCTAGAAAGGTAGGTTCAGTCTCTTGTCCCTAGTTACAAGAGACAGGATGAGAGGAAATGGCATCAAGTTGCACCAGAGAAGGTTTAGCTTGGATGTTAGAAGAAACTTCTTCACTGATAGGGTTCACAAACACTGGAACAGGCTCCCCCAGGGAGGTGGTGGAATCCCCATCCCTGAAGGTGTCGGAAATATGCAGAGATGTGGTGCTAAGGGACCAGACTAGGCATAGAATTAGATAATGATTGGACTCAATCTTAAAGGTCTTTTCCAACCCCAATGATTTCTAGCACAATGCAGAGGTAAGTGATTAGCTACTTACTTCTCTGGTTAAAGTAGGGAGCAAGGAGATTTCACCAAGAAAAGAGATGTGAAAGGTCTGTTCCTAAGGAAAAATGTGGGTGCCATGAATGAATTCAATGATTTTAATATTTGATATTCATTAGATGAGATAAATAAATTGCAGATGTAGCTTTCCAGCTGCCCACTCTGAGACTACAGTGACAGCTGCTCAAGGTTTATGTGTGAGAGATTTCAGACAGCTAGTAACAAATGATAATGAAGGAGAGGTGTAAAATCACTGTGTCCACACAACAGCTCTTACTGCAGGAGGAAATGCTTGAGGCAGCAGGAGGCTAGAAAGCTATAGTGATAAAGTGAAAATCAGCTTTTTGACTTGAGGCATGTGAGAGAACCAAGGTTCTAACTGCCAGTGAGAGCCAGCAGGCTCCTGTGCAAAGTCAGGCAGTAAGAGGGATGCAAGCCCTCTCCCAGCATCATACCTGGACTGCAGTGATGTGCAGAAGACATGCTTTGGGCAGCATTATCTCCAGGGCTTCAAGCCTCTACTGCAGAGTAAGCTTTCCTACTAGTTAGCTTTCCTATTAAAAATAGCAGGATAGGGCTGGAAGCTGAAGCTGAAGAGATTTGGTTTAATGAAATTTCACTTGGTCTCCCACTTTAGTGGTGTAAGACCTAAAAGCTTTGAAATCAAAATGCTTGAGCTCTACTTGTAGAATTAATAATACAGATCTCCTGCTCCAGCACAAGCAAACAAGGACAGGCTGAGGGAGCTGGGGTTGTTCAGCCTGAAGAAGAGAAGGCTCCAGGAAGACCTAATTGCCACCTTCCAGTATCTGAAGGGGGCTTGCAAGAAGGCTGCAGAGGGACTGTTTGCAAAGGCCTGCAGGGACAGGATGAGGGGCAAGGGTTTGAAGTTAGAGAAGAGAAGACTTAGATTGGATGTTAGGAACAAGTACTTTACAATGAGGGTGGTTGAGCACTAGAACAGGTTGGCCAGGGAGGTGGTTGAAGCCTCATTCCTGAAGATATTCAAGGTGAGGCTCAATAGGGCTCTGGGCAGCCTGATCTAGTTGAGGATGTCCCTGCTGACTGCAGGGAGGTTGGACTGGATGACCTTTGAATTCCCTTCCAACCTGGGTGATTCTACGATTTTAAAGGAATGATGCAGCATTCTATCAGTGCTGAGGAACACTGTTTCCTGGGTGCCTGAATACAGCCTTTAGGGTGACTAATTCCCCTGACCTCAGCTTGAAAATCCCAGCTTCAACACAGAATCATAGAATCACAGAATCATAGAATGGTAGGGGTTGGAAGGAACCTCTGGAAATCATTTGGTTCAACTCTCGAGGCACTCAAAGCAGGATCACCTTAGGGCAGGTGACTAAGGAACACATCCAGGGGGAATTTGAAAGTTTATAGAGAAGGAGACCCCATCATGGACTTTCTTAAACCATTAGCTTCCTGGCAAGTTCACTACACTCGTGTTAGCGACAAAAGGCAAGTCCAGTGGCAGGGGAATATGCATACTCCTAATATTTCATGGTAGGTACATCACGTTGGATCTGAGAAAGTAACAGTTTTCTCCAGAGAGTCCAGTGGCTCAAAGGAGAGCCCTGTCTTAGATGGAAATGGGTTTGGTGTTTTTTTTTTATTTTACTTCTTTAATTGAGATCAATAGTATAAATCCAATTGATTTCTATACTGAAATGCCACGGCAGCCAGTTGACAGGAAACCGTCAAATCCATTTTCTTAACAGTTTGTTACCTTTAACAGGACACAAGCTAGCAGACAGAAGAATCTCATCAGGCTTTTCACCCACTTGTTTTACCCACAACTTTCTGAGAAACCTGAGCATCACCACGAGCCAACAGAAAACATGGCAGGAACATCCCTGGAGATATTCAAGGTGAGGTTCGACAGGGCTCTGGGCAACCTAGTGGAGGATGTCCCTGCTGACTGCAGAGGGGGTTGGACTGGATGACCGTTGGAGCTCCCCTCCAACCCAGACCATTTTATGATTCTATGACTCCATGATTCTATGATTTTATGATTCCATGATTCCATGATAAGTGGGTCTGCAAGGGCAGAAGATGGTAGAGTTTCAGAGGTCTCAAAAGCTGGCTCATATTTAAGAGTATGGACCATCAAATGATGTACTGTTTTCCTTCAATGAAACAAAACCTCACACCATATGCACCACACAATTATCTGGACTTCTCACTGGGATTAGGGAAAAGCAAAGTGAAGTAACGGGGAGTGCCCAGGAGAGTCTCTTCAAAAGCTCACTCCTTCTCCAAAACTATTTTAGCTGGAGTCAGGAATGGGTCATTTGGGATGAAAATAAAGTGGGGTGCACTGAGCACGCTCCATCACCCATGGATGGTCACTCAGCAGAATGGAGCACCTCTGCTAGAGAGACAGACTGAGAGAGTTGGGGCTATTCAGTCTGGAGAAGAGAAGGCTCCAAGGAGACCTTCTTGTGGCCTTCCACTATCTGAAGGGGGCTACAAGAAAGCTCTTTAGGGTGTCAGGGAGAGATAGGACTGGGGGGGGATGGATCCAAGCTAGAGGAGGGGAGATTAGGAAGAAGTTCTTCACCATAAGGGTGGTGAGAGACTGGCACAGGTTGCCCAGGGAGCTGGTGGAAGCCTCATCCCTGGAGGTTTTTGCAGCCAGGCTGGATGTGGCTGTGAGCAACCTGCTGTAGTGTGAGGTGTCCCTGGCCATGGCAGGGGCGTTGGAACTGGATGATCTTTGAGGTCCCTTCCAACCCTGACAATTCTGTGCAGTGTGGAAGTGTCCCCTCTAAGGAGGTGTCATTGTGAACACTGAGTCTCTGTCATGGGTTAAGCTGAAAAATTTATTGAAAACCACCCTGCCTCATGCCAGCTTCAAAATGAAAGTGCTGGCTGGAGCAAACCGTCATGGGGCTTGAAGTTCAGATTGTAACATGGGAGGCTTTCTGTTCATGGTTGCTGCTTTTGGGTTCTGGGGTTTTGGGTTTGGCTCTTCCACTGAGATGGCAGCAGGACAGAGAGGGATGGGAGAGCAGCTCCCAGGTTTGAGATTTTAGCTCACTTGCTTCTGCTTGTTACTGTGCTTTTTCTGCATTTATATTGTCTCATTTATAGTAAACTTTTATCTCACTTTCTTTGTCTCAGCCCAGAGGTTTTTTTTTGTGTGTTGCCTTTTCCTCACTTCTGTGTTGGGGGAAACAGACAGGTTAAGCCCTTGCTTCACTTTAACCTGTTGGAGTCTCTTGCATTCTCTTCCTACCTCTGCCAGATGATCCTGGAACAGGCTGTCCAGGGGGATTGTGGAGTCTCCCTCTCTGGAGATATTCAAAACCAGCCTGGATGTGTTGCTGTGTGACCTGCTCTAGGTGCTCCTGCTCTGGCAGGGGGGATTGGACTGGATGAGCTTTTGAGGTCCCTTCCAGCCCCTAAATTTCTATGATTCTGTGACCCCCACCTGCTAATTTAGACCTGCAACAGTGCACACCATACATACACTGCTGGTGCCAACCCCTACATCACAACTCCTAAGATGGGAAAACAAATTCCTGAGATAGGAATTGCTTTAACTGAACACTTGAACAAATGGATGTTTGCAGAATTTCCAACATTACTACTCTGCACAACTTGACAACCATGTAAGAGAGAAAAGGAATACAAGAGTAACTATAGGACACACAGACAGACTGGAGGAGTATATTGTCCCCATAAAATGCTCCTGATCATTACTGTGAAAGTCCTTGCACAGCAGCTATGCAATTCTTGTCATGTTTTCTATAGCACCATGACAGAGGTTACAGTTTCAGGAGGGATGTGGGTTGGAAGTCAATTAGTTTCACACGCATTCAGATATTTCCATAGATTCCCCCATATAAAGAGACAAAAAGACAGGCAGCTTGGCAGGAAATCTCTTTCAGTGTTACACAATCTTTCCTAAAATTAAGTATATCCCTTTGAAACAGGATTTTAGTCTTCCAAAAGAAGACTGGAATGAAGAATAATAAATACAAATATTTATTTCTTAAATAATGAAATATTTGGAGCACTGTATCAATGTCTTTCCCTTCTTTCTTTTTTTTTATATTACTTGCTTTTACATTTCAGTGAAAATCTGTTTTATACCTGGAGCTAACAAAGAGGCACACATCCGTTGAATATTGCTGATTAATATTCAAGCTGTGCTACCTAATCACAATGCATTTTTCATGGTACCATCACAGATTACCATGGCTGATTCTTGGTCAGCCATGACCTACCTAATTAGCAGGAGCTCAGCTATTATAGTTTTCGACTTTTCATGTATGGTGGTGAATGGAGGTTAAATCTGACTGGTGCCCACTCACTAGTGGTGTCCCCCAGGGTTCAGCACAGGGTCCTCTTAAATATCTTTATTAATGATCTGGATGAGGGGATTGAGTGCACACTCAGTAAGTTTGCAGATGACACCAAGCTGTGTGTCTGCTAGAGGGTAGGGAGGCTTTACAGCAGGATCTGGACAGGTTAGACCAATGGACTGAGGCTAATTGTATGAAGTTTAACAAGGCCAAGTGCCAGGTCCTTCCTACAGAGGTTTACAACAACCCCATTGCAAGCCACAAGCTTGGGGGTGTGTGCTTGGAAAGCTGCAGTTTGGAGAGGGACCTGGGGGTATTGGTTGACAGTTGACTGAACAGGAGTCAGCAGTGTGCCCAGGTGGCCAAGAAAGCCACTGGCATCCTGGCTTGGATTAGAAACACTGTGGCCAGAAGGGACAGGAGGTGATCATCCCTCTGTGCTCAGCACTGCTGAGGTCACACCTCCAGTGCTGTGTTCAGTTCTGGGCCCCTCACTACAGGAAGGACATTGAGGGGGTGGAGTGAGTCCAGAGAAGGGCAATGAGGCTGGAGAAGGGCCTGGAGCACCTGGGCTACAAGGAGCAGCTGAGGGAGCTGAGGGTGTTCAGTCTGGAGAAGAGGAGGCTGAGGGAGACCTCATTGCTCTCTGCAACTACCTGAAGGGAGGTTGGAGTGAGGAGGGGACAGCCTCTGCTCCTTGGTGGCAAGAGACAGGACCAGAGGAAATGGTTCCAAGCTGCACCAGGAGAGGTTCAGGCTGGATGTTAGGAAATATTTCTCAGTGAAAGGGTTGTCAAACACTGGATTGTTCTGCCCAGGGCAGTGCTGGAGTCCCCATCCCTGGGGGTGTTCAAGCAGTGTGTGGAGCTGGTGCTTAGGGACGTGGTTTAGTGCTGACCCTGCAGTGCTGGGTTGAAGGTTGTTCTGGATGAGCTTGGAAGTCTCTTCCACCCAGATATATTCTGTGATCCTGTGATTCTGTACAGGGTGTGTTATGCTCCACCAGTGTAAAAATGAAAGCAATGTCCACAAACTAAACATGCTACAGTGCATAAAACCCTGACTCACTCCTCCAAAAGCAAAACACAATGAATCTGAGCAACTTCATCACAAAAGCCTTCACTCCTGAATATTTAAAGAGTATTTTTAGACACTAGTGTGGGTGTGGGGGGAAAGCCCTCATTCCTTTAAAAGCAACCTTTTGTTAAAGCCACCGTTTCAAGAGATGATGTTATGCAATAAGAACAAAGAAAGGAAAAGAACTTAAAAGCAAGTGATTTAACCCAGTTATAGTAATAGAATCTCACAGTCTGTACAATGTTCTGTCATAGAGAACCTTAGAAATATTTAATTGGATAGTTTAGTAAATCATTGAGGGTTTGTTCCTACCAGATGAAAATATCAATATGATTCTTTTTTTTTTCCCAAATAGGTTTAGAGCAAATTATTCTTTCTTTAACAATGGCCTAATGATTGACACTTACTGGTACTGTCTTAAATATCAAATCCTGAAATACAGGAATTTTTAATAGATGTTCTTGCTGTCTGCTTTAGATTCACTGCAGCCCTTTGTGTCATGCAGTGGGCACTGTATCAAAAGAAGAATTCTGTTTATGTCCAGGAAAGGATCTGGGCTGGTATCTGAGCAGTAAGACACTACCTACAAAAGTGAGATAATAGAGCAAAAGAGAGATAATACAGTCAAAGTTTCTCTACAATCTCAGGGGCAGTTTCTAAGACAGAAAAGACTATGTACATTCAGTGCTGCTTCCACTCCTTAGTCCTCTGCTTAAGACTGCCAAAACACCTACACATATTGGGTCCTATCACCAGCATTTTACAAACCAATGTCTTATTTCTGAGGACAGCCATTAGCAGATTCACAGATTGCACTGGCTTGGAAGGGACCTTCAAAGGTCACCTTGTCCAACCCCCATGCAGCCAGCAGGGACACCTCCAACTAGCTCAGGCTGCCCAGGGACACATCAACCACATCCCTGGGCAGCCTGTTCCAGTATTTCACCACTCCCACCACAAAGAACTTCTTCCTGATGTCCAGCCTAAATCTACCCTGCTCCAGTTTCAAACCATCGCCCTTCATCCTACCACTCCAAGCCCTTCTAAACAGTCCTTCCCCAGCCTTTCATTAGTCCCTTTCAGATATTGAAATATAGCTCTAAGGTCTCCCTGGAGCATTCTTTTCTCCAGGCTGAACAGCCCCAATTCTTTCAGCCTGTCTTCATAGGAGGGGTGCTCCTGCCCTCTGATGATCCTGGGGGCCCACCTCTGGATCTGCTCCAGCAGGCCCATGTCTCTCTTGTGTTTGGGACCCCAGAGCTGGACACTGTGAGGTCTCACCAGAGCAAACTAAAGTGGCAGAATCACCTCTCTGGACCTGCTGGCCACACTTCCTTTGATCCAGCCCAGGATGCCATTGGCCTTCTGAGCTGCAAGTGCTCATTGTTGGCTCATGCCCAGTGTGTAGCATTCATCCCTGTTTGGTGTTTTGTCTTAGTTGATCTTTAATTTAGGGTTGATTCTGGTATAATACATGGCTGGATTCAGCAGAGTGGGAACACCTGCACAGCTTGAGTTTTGATCACATCAGATTCACTAGTGAGTGGGGGTACAGGATGCTTCTTACCTCTCAGGCCTATTTGTGGGTCCCTTCCCATAATCCAAACCCACTGGATTGCAGCTCATGACATGGTGCTGACTGGCTCTCCAGGTTAGCCCCCAGAGGGTGAGAGGGGAGTTACTCAATCATAGAATGGTCTGGGTTGGAAGAGACCTCCAAAGGTCATCCGGTCCAACCCCCTCCACAGTAAGCAGGGGCAGCCTCAACTAGATCAGGCTGCCCAGAGCCCTGCCAAACCTCACATTTGTCTCCAGGGATGGGGCACCAACCACTTCCTTGGGCAACCTGTTCTAGCGTTCCACTGCCCTCATGGTGCAGAACTTGTTCCTAACATCCAATCTAAATCTGCTCTTCCCTGGTTTGAAGCCATTTCCCCTCATCCTATCACCACACGAGCTCTCATGCTGTGCAACATGCACAGCTGCTTTGCTCATTGCCTCCTGACAGCACTTTAGGGTCTAACTGCAAGTCCCTTGAACTCCTCCACAGAAGTGTTGATGGTTCTTCATATGTGCTGAATTTGCTGGGAGTCCAGCTGAGACTAGCTTCCAGAGTCACCAGGTTTGGATGACTCACTCTTTCAGGGAAGCAGCTGCAGGGTGCTCAGGAATACAGAGAAATGGCAAGCCAGTGACAAATATTGTCACAGAGGTGACAGCAGCTGCTAAATAGGGTGTAGCACCTGACAAGTGAATACAGGTGGTGAGCTGCTAACATTAAAATACATAGGCATAAATATATGGGCAGCTTCTGGCATCACCTGGCATAAAAAAAAAAAAAAAAAACAACAACAACCAAAAAGAGATCTGGTTCTAGAACTTTGTAGATAAATAATTACTCTACTGCATTTGGAACTGAAGTCTGTGTGGTGGTGTCATCACCTGAAGTATTTCAGCCTTTCATTTTCAGCTTGGGATCATCCTTAAAAGCAGCATCATCTTTTGAGGTGGCACTCTGGGCTTCATTAGAAATGTGCCAGTCACTGAAAGTGGGCTTTCAGCACATCAGCTGCCAAAAGAAAAGGACTTTGTTGCTTTAGGATGTGGAACTAATGTGACCAACCTGCCCATATGCCACCTTGCCATTTCTGTCATCTCTGCTGTGCTGTTGTTATTCAGAGGATTGTGTCTAAAACTGTGTCCAGTTCTGGGTCCCTTGTCCAGTTCCAGGCCCAGTCATTTAAGAAAGATCTTGAGATTCTCAAATGTGTCCAGAGAAGGGCAAGAAGGCTGGGGAGGGGTCTGGAGCCACAGCCTTGTGAGGAGAGGCTGAGGGAGCTGGGGTTGTTTAGCCTGGAGAAGAGGAGGCTCAGGGGAGACCTCATTGCTGTCTACAACTGCCTGAAGGGAGGTTGTAGCCAGGGGGGGTTGGTCTCTTCTCCCAGGTAACCAGCAACAGAAAGAGAAGACACAGTCTCAAGCTGCACCAGGGGAGGTTTAGGCTGGATGTCAGGTAGAAATCTTCCCAGAAAGAGAGACTGGCCATGGGAATGTGCTGCCCAGGGAGGTGGTAGAGTCACCATCCCTGGAAGTGTTTAAAAAAAGCCTGGATGAGGCACTCAGTGCCATGGTTGAGCTGGTTAGATGGTGTTGGGTGACAGGTTGGACTTGATGATCTTGAAGGTCTTTTCCAGCCTGGTTGATTCTGTGATTCTGTGAAAGGCAGTGAAGGATGCAGAAGGATGCAGAGAAGTATAAAACACAAAACTTGGATCCATTCCCCCCAGCCCTATCACCACCTCACACCCTAAAAAGTTCCTCCCCAACTTTCTTGTAGCCCCCTTCAGATACTGGAAGGCCACAGTAAGATCTCCTCAGAGCCTTCTCTTCTCCAAACTGAACAACCCCAACTCTCTCAGCCTGTCATCACTGGAAAGGAGCTCCAGCCCTCTGCTCATCCTCATGGCCCTTCTCTGGACACATTCCAGCAAAACAGCAGTTAGGAGGAAGACAGATCAGACTGAAACCAAAACCAAGTAGAAGTGAAGAGGTGAAGAGTAACCACTGAGCATAAGGAGCAAATGCCCTGGCTTTAGAGGGGAGCTGGACACCAGTCCTGCTGCAGCATCACAGGGACAAAGGGCTGATAGTCCTGAGGGGGGTCCACATGGGCTCATAGGCCATGGTCAGGGGAGGGAGAGCCCCAAGGGGGCTGGGCAGGGACAGATAAGCCTGGTGGTATCCTCAGGGCACTGACAGCATGGGAGATGATTTATCTATCTTCAGGCCAAGGATGAGGCATACAGCACAATGTGGCTTTCTTCACAGCAGAGTGTTTGCTGATTTGATACTAACATGAAGCAGTATCTCCAAGTAAGATTTGCTGGTGAACATTTGGGATGCTTTGAAGAGTGCTGGTACTGAGCAAGGCTGATGGCTGGCTTAATGTTTTCTCTTTTGCACTTCCTTTTTATGTGCTGTGCTGATGGCAGGGCCAGCTCTAGGCATAAGAATAGTGTTTCTAGTGTCTAATGTAGCTGAGGGAGCATATTGCCCCAGCCAGTGAAACATATGGCCCTGTAGGCTGGCTGTTGAGTCTGAGCAAGATATGCGTAGGACAGCAGCTACTGCTGGGGGAGGGTGGGTAGGAAGGCAGTGGAGATCTTCCTAAGAGCAGCTCTCCTAAGACCTCCAGGAATATCCTTTCTCTGACAGCATGGCAGCAAAGCCCTGCTTGCCAAGGCTTTCCCTCTTTGCTCCCCAGCCAAGAGCACAGAATAGATTGGCTTGGAAGAGACCTTTGAAGATCACCTCATCTGACATCCCTGCCATGGACAGGGATATCCTTAACTAGATCAAGTTGCTCAAAGCCCTGTCCAATCTGGAATACTGTGTCCAGTTCTGGGGCCCCTCAGGTCAAGAAGGACCACAGGGAACTGCTTGAGAGAGTCCAGTCCAGAGCCACAAAGACAATGAACGGAGCAGAACATCTCCCTGCTCAGGAAAGGCTGAGGGAGCTGAGGGCTCTTGAGCTTGGAGAAGAGCCTGAGGGGTGACCTCATCCATGTTTAGAAAGATGTGCAGGGCAGTGTCAGGAGGATGGAGCCAGGCTCTGCTCAGAGATGTCCAATAACAGGACAAGGGGCAACGGGTGCAAGCTGGAGCAGAGGAGATTCCATGTGAACAGAAGGAAAAGCTTTTGCCCTCTGAGGGTGCCAGAGCCCTGGACCAGGCTGCCCAGAGAGGTTGCAGAGTCTCCTTCTTATTCCAAACCTGCCTGGATGTGTTCCTGTGTGCTCTGGCAGGGGGGCTGGACTGAGTGATCTTTCAAGGTCCCTTCCAACCCCCCAAATGTTCTGTGATTCTGTGATCTGACCTTGAACACTTCCAATGCTGAGTCCCTGGGGGCAGTACATGCTACCTGGCACGGCTTCAGTTCTGGCTCTAACTTGGTCTCTTCTGGCCTTGCAAAGTTTACTTTTTAATTCAGTTTCCTCGTGAAGTGTGAAGGTGTTGGAATTGCTGCAGACTTACATTCTCTAAGCAGACTATTAAAATGTCCACCACAATAAGCAGTGCAATGAAACAGCAGTGGATCTACAGAGTGAAACAGGTTGGCTCCACCACAAGATGTAAAATTATCCAACTGGGTGGATTCTGCAGAAATTACTGCTTTTGGACTTGCCCAGAAGGAGCAGGAAGACAGGAAAATGAAAGAGATGCTTTAAGGAACTTGAATGTCAATTTTCCTTTCGTTTTTCAGCAAGAGTCCTGCTGAGTCTTGAGCATACCTCCTATCCTCATGTCCTTGGAAATCATGTTCCTAAGCATGAAATGCAATACAGTGATGCTGTCAAGCAAGGGAGGTGGTGTCTCCTCACGTACAGGAAGACAGTCCACACGCACCTCAAAGGGGGAAGATATTCTTGGATTCCTCAGTGACATTTCTATTCTGGTGTTAAAAATCCATGAAGCTTAGCCAACCTCTGAAACCAGCTGAACTCCATCCCATTCACTCTCCCTCCCAGCTTTCCAGTAACAAACATCTTTTCCTTTTAAACCTGATGGAATCTCAGAGCATTCAGGCTTGGGAATTTTTTACTGAAATACATGGAACTAAACCTGTGAGCACAATTAGTCAGACAGATGTGTCACCCTGTGGTTCTGCCCAACACTGCAGCTGGAGAATAAAGCAGATCAATACCAGTACAGAAATCAGAAGAGGAGGAGGAGGACAGCACTTTTCCAGTTTGGTTTGATTCCTTACACTCATTTTACATTAAAAGACAGAGAATTGGAAGCAGAGCAAGTCCCTATTTTAAGAATCCTTTCTGATTGTTAGAGAGCTGGATGAATTTGCAAAACCAAAATGTGTTCCATAGACAAGTACCCCATTTTCTCTTTATTTTTACAGATTCACTGATTGCATTGGCTTAGAAGGGACCTTCAAAGGTCATCTTGTCCAGCCCCCCTGCACTCAACAGGAACACCTCCAACCAGCTCAGGCTGCCCAGGGACACAGCGACTCTGGTCTTGAATGTGGCTGAGGAACACATCCCTGGGCAGCCTGTTCCAGTATTTCACCACTCTCATTGTAAAGAATTTCCTCCTTTTGTCCAACCTAAGTCTACCCTGCTCCAGTTTCAAACCATTGTCCCTCACCCTATCACTCCAAGCCCTTCTCAACAGTCTCTCCCCAGCCTTCCTGTAGGTCCCCTTCAGATATTGAAATGTAGCTCTAAGGCATCCCCAGAGCCTTCTCATCTCCAGGTTGTACAGCCCCAGTTCTTTCAGCCTCTCTTCACAGCAGAGGTTCTCTAGCCATCTGGGCCAGAGGAGTTACCAGGAGGCTACCAGGGATTTCCAAACAGGATGAACTCAAAGCAAGTAGCACAGAAAATCAACTTAGATTAACTGAGGGCATCAAGAAACAAAAGTGCTGACTGAGACTGGTGGTGCTGCAACAGACACCTACTCTGCTTCCTGGAGAAACAGTCAGAAAACACAAGCCTGTGTTGATAACCTGCCTTATTCCTCTTCAGTGTAACCTGCTGCACATTACCATTTCTAAATGAAAATTACCTCAACCAGAGGGCATCTAAATGCAAGGCATCCTCTTAAACACTTTTATCAGAGGACATGAGATGAGAGGTTAAGATAGTTCCAGCAATGTTAGTTCTCAGAGCAACTTTTTAATCCACTCCTACTTTTCATGCAGAGAGATAGGTTAGCACCTGTAAGAACCTTGCCCCTAGGCAACGAGATCAAATGCAGAGTCCTGTGCCTGGGTTGAAACAATCCTCATTATCAACACAGGCTGGGGATGAGGTGACAGAAAGCACCCTGAGGAAAAGCACTTGGGAGTTCTGGTGAATGAGAAGCTGGACATGCACATTCTTGAATGGACACTTACAGTCCAGAAGGCAAATGGCATCCTGGGCTGCATCAATAGCAGTGTGGCCAGCAGATGGAGAGAGGGGATTCTGCCACTCTGCTCTGCTCTGGTGAGACCTCACCTGGAGTACTGTGTCCAACTCTGGAGCCCTCAACACAAGAAGGACGTGGACCTGATGGAGCAAGTCCAGAGGAGGGCCACAAAGATGATCAGGAGGCTGGAACACCTCTGCTACAAGGACAGGCTGAGGGAGCTGGGGGTGATCAGCCTGGAGAAGACTGTGGGAGGACCTAATAGCAACCTTCCAGTACCTGAATGGGGGCTACAAGAAAGCTGCAAAGGGACTGTTTACAAAGGCTGCAGTGACAGGACGAGGAGCAATGCTTTGAAATGAGAGGAGATTTAGACTGGATGTTAGGAACAAGTTCTTTACCATAAGGGTGGTGGAACACTGGAACAGCTAGCCCAGGGAGGTAGTTAGGTCCCATCCCTGGAGCTGTTCGAGGTCAGGCTCAACAGGGCTTTGAGCAACCTGATCTAGTGGAGAATGTCCCTGCTCACTGCAGGTGGGCTGGACTAGATAAACTTCGAAGGTTGCTTCCAACCCATTCTAAGATTCTTATGCACTTTAAGTAACAACCCAGTGCTTGCTGTCCACAGTTTTGCAGTGCACAACTCCAGAGAGCCTACAGCCAAGTCAACAAGGCACAGAAGGTTATTTTTGGAGGAGTACCACAAAAAGATATTCACAACTAACTAGAACTCATGCCTTTTCAAAGTCCTTGGCCAAAAGAGAGAGTTTCTGTATATTTTACACAGATATGAAAGGGAAAGAGTTCCAGTGTGAGAAGAGCCTGCAGAGAGGAAGGGACAGGTTGTTCCCAGCAGGCTTGAATATGAACAGACTCCCAGGCAAGCTTTGAACCTTACCTCGTAATTGGTGTTGATACAAGAAGAATGACTGTGTGCAAGAAAGGAGGATGAGACCCCTGTCCCTGAGGCATGCACTTCAAACCTGATAGAGAGAAGTTTTTGCCTTGGTACAATCATTTCTACTTTAGTGAAACTCCAGCATAACAAGCATTTGATATGCACTGCAGAGGGACTGGAATACTAATTTCTTCATGTGAAACTATAAACATCTTCCTATACATAGGCTTGTGGCTGTGAAAGGGAAGGCAGCCATGGCTGGAACTCCAAACAGGAATGTCTCTGCAGACATTATGATACGGTTGGAGCTCCTCTGCTATGAGGATAGATTGAGAGACTTGGGCTATTCAGTCTGGAGAAGGCTCTAAGGAGATTACTACTGTGGCTTTCCAGGATCTCAAGGGGGCTACAAGAAAACTGGGGAGGGAATTTTTAGGGTGTCAGGACCCTAGGACTAGTGGGAATGGAACAAAACTAGAAATTAGTAGATTCAGATTGCATGTTAGGAAGAAGTTCTTCCCCATGAGGGTGGTGAGAGACTGGCACAGGTTGCCCAGGGAGGTGGTGGAAGCCTCATCCCTGGAGGTTTTGAAGGCCAGGCTGGATGTGGCTGTGAGCAACCTGCTGTGGTGTGAGGTGTCCCTGCCCATGGCAGAGGGGCTGGAACTAGATGATCCTTGAAGTCCTTTCAAACCCTGACAATTCTGTGATTCATGATACCCTCGTGCCCCAGGCAGGGAATGTACAGGCCTTGCAAGACTGAATTTTTTGTCTGAGATGTTTTTATCAGCACAAGTCAAGGTAATATCCTTGCTTCTTAATGCATCCATTAAAATTCCAGTATCTTGCCTTAAATAAACTAACCAACCACCCACCCAACCAACCAGAGAAGTCTGCTGAAATGCACAAACAAATTCCTTTACTCTGTTATCAGGCTGACATTAAGTCTTGCATGAAAAAAAGTTAATCTTTTTTTGAGAGGAACTTAATGTTCACCTACCAGGATACAGATATAAGGTAGCACATGAATGCACACACACTTTTCATCGTCATTATTAATTACCATGGAATCACAGAATGGTTTGGGTTGGAAGGGACCTCCAAAGGCCAGCTAGTCGAACCCCACTGCAGTCAGCAGGGACATCCTCCACTAGATCAAAATGCTCAGAGCCTTGTCCAGCCTGACCTTGAATATCTCCAGGGATGAGGCCTCAACTACCTCCCTGGGTAACCTGTTCCAGTGTTCCAGCACCCTCATGGTAAAGAACTTGTTCCTAACATCCAACCTCAATCTCCTCTTCTCTCATTTCAAACCACTGCCTCTCATCCTATCACTGCAGGCCTTTGGAAACAGTCTATCTGCAGCCGTCTTGTAGCTCCTTTCAGGTACTGGAAGGCTGCTGTTACGTCTCCCTGGAGCCTCCAGGCTGAAAAAACCCAGCTCCCTCAGCCTGTCCCTATAGGAGAGGTGTCCAGCACCCCAGTCATCTTCATGGCCTTCCTCTGTACCTGCTCTATCAGGTCCACGTCCTTTCTGTGTTGAGGGCTGCAGAGCTGGATGCAGCCCTCCAGGTGTGGTCTCATCAGAGCAAAGAGGCAGAATCACCTCTCTGGATCTGCTGGCCATGCTGCTTTTGATTCAGCCTAGTATGCCACTGGCCTCCTGGGCTGCAAGTGCCCACTGTTGGCTCACGTCCAGTTACATAGAAGGAAAAGACAGCTCTGTGCCTATGTCCTCCCTGAAATAAAGATTGTAATTCCATGAGTTTGTTCGTGGCTTAAGCCATTGCTCTCACGTGCCTTCAGCTAAACAGTCCTGTTGTGTCTCCATGCCTCTTGCAAATTAGGCTGTCACTAGGTCATGCCTCGCTGTTTAGTTATTTTTAGCCTTCCCATTACACCTGGAAACGTTTGCAGTTGTGGTGCTGCCATCTGGAGTTGTTAATGGCATGCTGGTGGAAGTGTAATCACCGCACGACTTGGCTCTGCACCTCCCCAGGGTGCAGAAATATGTGATGCACTTCATTTATGTGAGTTTGTGCTTACAGCTGCTCATCATCAGATATGATAATGTCTATAATCTGGTGCTCTCCTTCAGTATCTCACCAGCAAATGCTACCTTTGATGTATCAACAGTTGCTGCCATCACCAAAATACACCTGTAGACACTAAAAATAGCCTGAAGTGAAACCTGTTTACTTTTTTCTAGGAATTACAAATCTAGGATCCTTTGCAATCAAGATGCAATTATAGTTCTCAGAGTAGGAGGTTCTTGTCTAGTTTGTATTGCCACTAAGAATGATTTTTGGGATTCCAGTTTATCTTTGCCTTTTCCACTCCCTTTGAAGTTGCAGGAGGGGGTTTTAGGTGCATTATCTGATTTGTCTCTGCTATGTGATAGCAGAGAATGAAATATTGTCTTAGGCACAGCAATTTATAAACTAGGATCCTAAATTCTACCTTCTAGTCAGGAACTGTTTAGGCTTTGCAGAGGAAACTGTAATGTAGACCCTTTGTGCTTCCCTTCCTTTTGGCTTGGCTTTTTTTAACCACAGTACTTTACCATCCTGTGACTCTGTGACTCTTCGGATGATCACACAGACACCACTGTTTCCTTCAAGATACTTACATGGATTTATCTTTTTAAATCCAGTTGCAAGAACGTGGTGCAATACTCACATTTCCTACTCTCACTGCTTCTGAAAACCAGGGAAAAGTTTTTGTATGCCAGGTGGAACCAATGACCTTGTGAGAACTATTTACTAATATAAGAAGCCATCTGAGGATAGATTATTTATAATAATTGGGAACTTAATTAGAATTTGGCAGTGTTTAAGCAACCATTTTTTTTTCCAAAAACCAAATGAACCAGGGTCACCTCACCAATGAAATGAGAAAAGCAGTGACAATGTTTTCTTTAATGAGTATTCAAAACTAAAGTTTTAAAGAAACCAGTTAACTTCAAAAAAAAAAATCAAACCCACACCAAAAACCAACAAAATATTCTGACAGAGAAAATTGTTTCCTTTTTGGGTTAATTTAGATTAAAATTTCAGCTATGATTGAATTCCAAAGGAAATAAAGGAATGCCTCAGAAAACAGACTGCATAGAAGAAAAAAAAAGATTAAATTGTCACAAAGACTTTTGAAGCTTTCTCTACATAAAACAAAGGCAGTGGGGACACAGCCATGTGGACATCACCATGTGGCACATCCAGGAGACAAAAATCACTGCTGACCCTTTGGGTCACAACAGGGTGGGAATAGATGGGCCATGCTCTTCCTCCAGTGATCTTATGGAAAGATTAATATAACTAATAGAGTTCAGGGGGACTGGGTGAAGGCACCCAGGCACTGGCAGGGGTGGCCTCTGTGAAGGGCAGCCAGGGCTGCCTCATGATGGATGCTGCTGGTTCCAGCCAGCTCCAGCAGACCTACCATGGGGCACAGCTGAGCCCCTCAGCCCAGACAGTGGTGCCTTGGGGCAAAATTGTTTCAGAAAGGTAAAACTCCACACACCAAGGTGAGGAGCGAGGAAAACCCAGGAGAGAAAGCCCTGCAGACATCAACATGGACTGCAATGCTTGGGAGAGAGAGGGGAAGTGGGTACAGGTGTCAGGAGGTAGGCAAGAGGTGTTTGGAGTGAAGGACTGAAACTGAACCTGGAAAATGGTGGGGAGGGGGCAGGTGTTGGGTTAATTTTTGTATTTGTTCCTCACTACCCAAATTTATTTTAACTGCCAAAAAATCAAATTATTTTTCCTCATGTCAAGCCTGTTTTGGCCATGATGGTAATTGGTAAGCAATCTCCCTGTCTTTTCCCTGCCCACCCATGAGGATTTTTTCCCATCTAATTTTTTCCCTATGGCCCTATTGAGCATAGAGAGTGAGTGAGCTGCCAAGTAAGCATCCAGCCACTGGCCAAAAAATTCTAATCCACCACACTCAAAGTGACAGAACCAAAGAGAACCTCTTGCTGCCATCTCCCAACTCCCACCTTATCACACCACAGGTACATCTCACACTGATGACGCAGGTCAAGGTAACAGCAAGCAGCAAAGTCCCTGCTGGGAGTGCACACTTCTGAGGAAAGCAGTGGACTTTATTATCAAGCAGAAGCTTCTTTTTAGTTCTGCACCACAAGCACTTTTTGAAAACACACAGAGCTCAGTACAGCAGGAGTTTGAGATTCACTGCTTATAGAATCATGGAATGGTCTGGACTGGAAGGGACCTCTCCAAAGGTCACCCAGTCCAACCCCCTCTGCAGTCAGCAGGGCCATCCTCCACTAGGTCAGGCTGCCCAGAGCCCTGCTGAGCCTCACCTTGAATATCTCCAGGGATTGGGCCCCAAGCACGTCCCTGGGCAACCTGTTCCAGTGTTCCACTACCCTCATAGTAAAGAGCTTGTTCCTAACATCCAACCTAAATCTGATCTTCTCTAGTATCAAACCATTGTCCCTCATCCTATCACTGCAGGCCTTTGTAAACAGTCTGTCTCCATCCTTCTGCAGACCCCCTCCAAGGTACTGGCAGGCTGCTACTAGGTCTCCCCAGAGCCTCCTCTTCTCCAGGCTGAACACCCCCAGCTCCCTCAGCCTGTCCTCATAGCAGAGGTGCTCCAACCCCCTGATCATTTTTCCTGCTTCTTTTAACGAAGTTAATGGGATACAGAAAAATTATTGCAATATACTAGAAGCAGCTGCCTTTTTTTTTTAACAAATAACTAACATTTAAAATTCTATAAACCACCGAATGGGGCTGATGAAGTTTTCTACTTGCAGATATGGAAGCTAACCTTAGTAAACAGACTTGAGTCTAAGATGTGTGTATGTGCTGCTACTACATAGGAGTAAATTAAAAATAAAAACGCTTTAGAAACCTTGCCAGCCCACAATCCTTTCAAGTTACTTTACCTACCTTGAGGGAGCTCTAAGCTTTAACAGCAGAAAGCACATCCAAATTGATTGAAACATGAACAGAAACTGTACAAGGGCAGCAAGGTAAGATGGAAGGGAGATCTCTCTGAATTTACAGAATCACAGAATGGTAGGGATTGGAAGAGACTTCCAGAGATCATCCAGTCCAACCCTGCCAGAGCAGGAGCAACTTAGGGCAGGCTGCACAGGAATGCATCCAGGCAGGGTTTTCAGTCTCCAGAGAAGGAGACTCCACAACCTCTCTGGGAAGCCTGTTCCAGGGCTCTGGCACCCTCACTGGAAAGAAGTGTCTCCTCGTGTTGAGGTGGAATCTGCTGTGTTCTAGCTTGTACCTGTTGTTCCTTGTCCTATCACTGAGCATCACCTCACTGAGCCTGGCACCTTCCTCTTGACACCCACCCCTCAGATATTTAGAGATGTTGATAAGAACCCCTCTTAGCTTTCTCGTCTCCAGACTAAATAGTCCCAGGGCTCTCAGTCTTTCTTCACAGCAGATTCCAGTTCTGCAATCATCTTTGTAGCTCTCTGTTGGACTCTCTCCAGCAGGTCTCTGTCTCTCTTGAATGGGGAAGCCCAAAACTGGACACAGGATTGCAGCTGTGGTCTCAGCAGGGCAGAGTAGAGGAGGAGAAGAACCTCCCCAGCCCAGCTGGCCACACTTTTCTTGCTGCACCCCAGGATCCCTTTGCCCCTCTAGGCCACAAGGACACATTGCTGTCCCATGCAGAGCTTCTGTCCATCAGGACTCCAAGGCATTCCAGCAGGGCAGCCCCTAACCTGTCCTGGTGCCTGATGTTATTCCTCCCCCAAAGCAGGACCCTGCACTTGTCCTTACTGAACTTCATGAGGTTCCCCCTGTGCCCAGCTCTCCAGCCCATCCAGATCCCATTGGATGGCTGCACAGCCTGACAGGGTGGTGTCAGCCACCCCCTCCAGTTTCATATCATCAATGAACTTGCTGAGGGTCCACTCCATCCCCTCATCCAGGTCATTGATGAAGATATTGTGCTTTTTTTGTCAGTTTATTTCATCCAATTTCCTCTTGAAACAAGTTTTTTTTTTGGCTGATGCACACAGTTTGCTTCATAGTCTCATATGAACACAAATATTCTACTTTAATGGCCTGCCTACCAGTCTCCAAGCCTACTTGTCAACTTCATGGTATGGAACCTCACATTTTTGAAGCAACTGTTCTTAAACCACAGAGAGGTATCAATCTAAAGCATTCCTCCAGTGTATTTCATCCCACTGTGAGATGCCCTCTTAGCCTCAATTTATCTATGCTGTCTAAAATACTACTGCCTGTACCTAGGTCTGTCTAATCTGTCTTCATAACTCATATCCTCACAGACCTAAGCATTTATACAGTTTTTTTGCTGCATCCTCTTCAATCTTGACAGCAGGTTTTGCTATATGGCCAAAGAATTGCTCACAGCATTTAGGATCTGGGTGAAGCTCAAATTCCATGATTATAGGATTTATCATAAACTAGAGACCCACTGGAAATAGTTTGAATGATTCTTTGTACATATTCCTACAGAATTTAATAAAGATAAAGCTAATACAGTTCAATTGACAGTATCTTTGGGGCATTTTAAAGGAACAGCCTGGAGAAAAGAAGGCTCCAGGGAGACCTTAGAGCAGCCTTCCAGTACCTGAAGGGGGCCTACAAGCCAGGAAGGGACTTTTGACAAGGGCTTGTAGTGATAGGATGAGAGGGAATGGATTGAAGCTTGAGGAGACAAGAATTAGGCAGGAGACTAGGAAGAAATTCTTTCCAGTGAGGGTGGTGAGACACTGGAACAGGTTGCCCAGGGAGGTCATGGATGCCCCCTCCCTGGAGGTGTTCAAGGCCAGGCTGGATGAGGCCATGAGCAACCTGGGCCAGTGGAAGGTGTCCCTGCCCATGGCAGGGGGTTGGAACTAGATGATCTTTAAGGTCCCTTCCAACCTAAACCATTCTATGAACCTATGTAGCATCAAATTCTCAAGTAGATTTCAATGATAAATTTGGGAATTTGCACCAAAAGAGTGTTGTAAAATATAGATATATTCAATGTCAGCTAGAAACTCCATAAAAATAGGTTCATTTGGATTTCCAAGGACAGTACTAAGAGTTTTCCCACACAATTATAACCACTGTGGTGTTTCATACTAGCATACACTAGGTGACAGTCTCTTTTTGGTGGTGCCCATGAGAGGACAATGGGTACAAGGTGGAACACAGGAGGTTCCACCTCAACATGAGGAGGTATTTCTTTAAGGTGAGGGTTGCAGAGCCCTGGAACAGGCTGCCCAGAGAGGTTGTGGAGTCTCTTTCTCTGGAGACTTTCAAAACCCACCTGGATGCATTCCTGTGTGACCTGTCCTGGGTGATCCTGCTCTGGCAGGGGAGTTGGAATGGATGATCTCTGAAGGTCCCTTCCAACCCATTCTGTGAGACTTGTAAGGGCAGACTTGGAAAAGTCTGTTTATGAGGATTAAACAGCACTGAAAGTTACACTTTGCATCTGAATAGGCAGCAAAACACTGAACTTGCATTGATCTGGCACTCACCACGTGGGGGATCCAGTGAAGCAGAGTTCCAGACCCAGGGGCTAACTAAAGGAATCCACTACTACTTGCTTTGAAGTCATTAAAACAAACATCTGCTCTACCAAACTGGTCCTGGAAGATTTCTGGACACTTGGAAGTCTAAGCTGTGCATAAGGTGAAGTCCTTTTATCTTACATTCAACTCCTTTGCATTGACAGAGAATCACATTTCAGTCTCATTAGCACATCAAAACCAGACTCTCCCACCTGTCCATTTGTCTCACCAAATAAGTGTTTCTACTCAGATGGAGAAGTCCCTCTGAAATACCTCTTTTCAGCCTCACTCTCAGCCATTTTGGTACACACCATTACACACACAAGTACCCAATGACCTTTCAAAGATTCATCTGCAAGAAATAATGCAGAATGCCAAAGCAAATCAGAAAACTCAAACCTGCATTTCATGAGCCAACAGTGTGTGCCTGCAGCCCAGAAGGCCAATAGCATGCTGGCTTGGATCAGCAGTGCTGTGACCAGCAGGAGTAGGGCAGGCATTGTCCCCTTGTACTCAGCACTGGTGAGGTCACACCTTGAGTGCCCTGTTCAGTTTTGGGCACCTCAATATAAGAAAGGCATTGAGGAGCTGGAGAGGTGCAGAAAAGAGCAACTAAGCTGCTGAAGGGCCTGGAGAATGAGTCTGATGAAGAGAAGCTGAGAGAACTGGGACTGGTTAGTGTGAGGAAGAGGAGGCTGAGGGGAGACCTTATAGCACTCTACAATTCCCTGAAAGGACAACATAGAGAGGTAGGTGCTGGTCTCTTCTCACAGGGAATTAGGGATAGAAAAGAGGGAATGGCCTCAAGCTGCACCTAGGAAGGCTTAGACTGAACATTAGGAAAGATTTCTCCACTGCAAGAGTGGTCAGGCATTGGAGCAGGCTGCCCATGGAGGTGGTTGAGTCCCCATCCCTGGATGTGTTTAAAGTTAGTCATTTAGATGTGGTGCTTAGCAATATGGTTTAGTAGTGACCTTGGTAGAGTAGGGTTAATGGTTGGACCTGATGATCTCCAGGGTCTTTTCCAACCTGAATGATCCTATGATTCCTTGGCTGGATTCACAACAAAGATGAAAGCATAACCAGAAAGATTAATTAACGGAGAAATGATGACACCAAGCTGTGTGGTGCAGCAGACACGCTGGAGGGAAGGGATCCATCCAGAGGGAAGTCAACAGGCTGCAGAGCTGGGCCCAAACCAGCCTCATGAAGTTCAACAAGGCCAAGTGCAAGGTGTTGCAGCTGGATTGGGGCAATCCCAAGCACCGACATACGCTGGGCAGGAACTGGTTGGAGAGCAGCCCTGAAGAAAAGGACTTGGGGGTGCTGGGGGATGAGAAGCTCAACATGAGCCAGCTGTGAGCACTGGCAGCCCAGAGAGCCAACCAGAGGTTGGGCTGCAGCAAGAGAAGTGTGGCCAGCAGGGCAAAGGAGGAGATTCTCCCCTCTCTACTCCACTCTGGTGAGACCCCACCTGGAGCACTGTGTCCAGTTCTGGAGCCTCTATTATCGAAAATATCTGGAACGTGCTAGAATGTGTCCAGAGAAGGGCCATGAGGATGAGCAGAGGGCTGGAGCACCTCTCCTATGGAGACAGACTGAGAGAGTTGAGGCTGTTCATTCTGGAGAAGAAAAGGCTCTGAGGAGACCTTCTTGTGGGCTTCCAGTATCTGAAGGGGGCTACAAGAAAGCTGGGGAGGGACTTTTGAGGGTGTTGGGTAGTGACAGGACTGGGGGGACTGGAACAAAACTAGAAATGGGTAGATTCAGATTGGATGTTCGGAAGAAGTTCTTCCCCATGAGGGTGGTGAGACACTGGAACAGATTGCCAGGGAGGTGGTGGAAGCCTCATCCCTGGAGGTTTTTGCAGCCAGGCTGGATGTGGCTGTGAGCAACCTGCTGTAGTGTGAGGTGTCCCTGTCCATGGCAGGGGGGTTGGAACTGGCTGAGCCTTGAGGTCCCTTCCAACCCTAACAATTCTGTGATTAAAAAATCAGAAACTGAAAGATGTGGAGTGAGAAAGGTTTTGAATCTCAGTGGCACAGATGAAAGTTACCTGGGACACCAGTGGGCAGCCCAACCTATCCCAGAAATCCTGCATCTAGTGCAGTCAGCACGCTATTGTTCCCACAGAAGAGAATGCTCTCTTGTCTGTGCTTCACAGGCTTGTGGATGTTAGTTTCAGTGACAATGAAATTGCATGTAAGCTCTTCCGATTACACCAGAATTGCTAGGATTTGCAAGAACAGATTTGAAATCATACATCCAGAAAGTAAATCAAGCTTATAATTTAGGCACCAGAACTTTTTTTTTTTTAGATCTGACATCAGACTTACTCTGACTGAAAGGTTTAAGGAGACTATTTTCAGATACATCAATAAAAGACAGTTTCCCAAGGAACTGTGATATTTATGTGGAAGAAGAAAGTCAGCTCTGCATGCACAGATAGCAATGTTCACTCTATCTGCAAATGTGACATTTCCTACTATACATTTTTAAGTAAAGATTGTTCCCTTCTGCTAATCTTATTCACCAGTGTCAGGCTGCTACAGCCAGGAAGTGTTGCATGAAAGTAATTAACCAAGGGACCCTACACACTACAGTCACACCTTTGCTGAAATCATAGAACAGTTTTGGGTTGGAAGGGACCTCCAAAGGTCATCCAGTCCAACCCCCCTGCAGTCAGCAGGGACATCCTCCACTAGATCAGCTTGCTCAGAGCCCTCTTGAGCCTGACATTGAAGAGCTCCAGGGATGGGGACTCAACTACCTCCTTGGGCAACCTGTGGCAGTTTTCTACCACCTTCATGGTGCAGAACTCGTTCCTAACATTCAATCTAAATCTCTAATTTCAAAGCATTGTCCTTTGTCCTGTCCCTGCAGGCCTTTGCAAACAGTCCCTTTGCAGCCTTCTTGTAGCCCCCTTCAGGTACTGGCAGGCTGCTCTTAGGTCTCCCTGGAGCCTTCTCTTCTCCAGGCTGAACACCCTCAGCTCCCTCAGCCTGTCCTCATAGCAGAGGTGTTCCAGCCCCCGATCATCTTTGTGGTCCTCCTCTGAACCCTCTCCCATCAGGTCCATGTTCTTCCTGTGTTAAGGGCTGCAGAGCTTGACAGAGTGCTCCAGATGAGGTCTCACCAGTACAGCACAGCAATCATTTCCCTGTAGTTCCAAAAGGGATCTAAATATCTATCTACCATAATCACAGAACCAGAGTTAGACACTAAGGAGATCACAGTGGGATATATACTATTTTATTTTTAACACAATGCTATTTTTCAAGGCTAAACTGTCACCTGAGAAAAATGGAGAACTGTCTTGCTTGCTTTCTCTATAGGGTCTGCTTCTACAATGCTTCAGTTTCACTTAAAAGTGATCCAGTAAGATTTGCACACTTGAATGGCTGAACAATCCAAACAATCCCTTAGTTGTTTGAGTCTTTTATTTCATTCAATATTATTTAATGAATCATTACTTTAATTAAATTCCTTGGGAGAGATAAAAATCAAATAGCAATAAGAATCCCTTTAATTCCCTCTTTGCTGCTCCATTGTGCTAAATGGAAATGAGAGCACAGCTTTTGTTTCCAACACTGCTACTACAGCACAAGAGCTGTTTTGTCTGTCTGCTTTTACACAGCTTTGGAATACCTGGTTAGGCAGCTTTCTTCAGCCTTGCAGTGATGGGGAGGAGAAAGGGCTTTTAGGATTCAAATAAAAATATAAATTCTCATGGCAGTCAATGAGAATCATTTCTAGCTCCCCAAGAGAGCATTTGAAGTTGAAGTTATGCCTTATCATCCTTTCAAATTCCTACCCTTTAACCAGGAGGTTAGGTCAGTAGCAGTAAGTAAAAACAACCAATATCCAGCTAGAAAGAATCAAACAAACAGGACCAGAAATCAATTTGCAGGATCTTGGCTGACAGTAAAATAACTGAACATCTCTCCTGAGGTTTCTGGTTTAAACTCTCTGTCAATGTATCACACACACCAAGTCCTGCAGCGCTGACTTCAGTGGTCTCCCTGTCATCCCCAGAGCACCAAGGAACAAAACTCACAGCAGTAGTAAGGTTATCTTCATGTGCAAAAGGTCTCACATCTTAGGCTGTGCTCATTGGAGTCTACACCCATGGGATGTGTGGGGAAGCAGGTGAGAGCAAACACAAGGGAAATACATTACCAAATTACTGCTCTCCTGTCTCACCAGGCTGAGGAGGAGCCACTCACAGCTATGCCAGTAGCAGTCTCCTGCCTTGCTTCCACTCTAGTCCTCACTTCTAGGTTAGTACCATGGAGAAGAAGGACAGAGACTAAGTGCACAGCCCTCAACTCCCTAACTCCTGCAGCCCTATGCCCAGTTTGGCCCTGCAGCTGAAACCCAGCTCATGTCCAGAAAGGAAGGAAGGAAGGGTTACCTCTTACAGTCACAGAATCACAGAATGGTCTTTTAGAAGTCTTTTCCAACCTTGATGATTTTATGCTTCTATGACTATTCTAAATAGCCTCCAAGCAAGAAAAAAAAAAGGGGGACAACTTTTGGGAACCCCAGGTTTTCATCAGAGAGGGAGGAGAGGTAATATTAAAGTCAACAAGCAATTAAATTAAGATAGAACTGAGCATCTTCTCCTTGAGCAGGAGTGGAGAGATGGTCCAGACAAGCTCCTGAGGAGCAGCCTGGGACCATCAAACATGAGAGAAGGGAACATACTGGGCATCCACCCCAAATCCTCACATTGGGAGGTAGCAACCAGGTCCTCCTACAGCTACAACACAGGCTGTTATGGGAAGGGGCCCAGTACCAGCACTGGCTCTGGGTCACAAGGAACAAGCTGTTCTGTAGCTGTAAGCTGACGGCCCTGTCAAAGGATTTACAAAGGCACTGCAGCGGCTGCAGCATCCATTGATCTTAGCTGGGCTTTTGGCTAAGGAAGTGAGAAAAAGAGGCCAAAGGACAGTCCATGACCAACACAGATATACCTTCAAATGAAGGAGACAGATGTCTTGCCCAGTCTGATGACTGCTACCTTATAAAACTTCCTTTCAGAGTGTATTCTAACATTAGTGGTAGCAAAGGCTCTGAAGGTTTTGCGTTAGATTTTTCACATCTGCTTAGTTTGGGGGGGGGAGTTAAATTACAATTTCAGAGATCAATAAGAAGTAATTTTGCTACATATCATGTGAAGGATCACTACAAAAATGAAGCACAGAAAAGAAACATTCTACTTAAAGACCCCTTCAGTGAAGCTCAGAAGCTGCTGCAGTTAGCAGCTGGCTGATAGGTATCTTGGAAGAGCAGTTAATTAATACAAGTAGCTGGACCTTCTCTTCCTTATTGCATACAGTTCTGGACAACACTTCTAGGGAGGTTCTTCTCCCCCTCTACTTTGCCCTGGTGAGATCACACCTGGAATCCTGTGTCCAGTTTTGGGCTCCCCAATACAAGAGAGACAGAGACCTCCTGGAAAGAGTCCAATGGAGAGCCAGGAGGAACATTAGGGGACTTGAGCATCTCCCCTGGGAAGAGAGACTGAGAGCCCTGGGGCTGTTTAGTGTGGAGAAGAGAAGGCTGAGAGGGATCTGATCAATGTCTATCAATAGCTGAGGGGTGGGGGTCAAGTGGAGGGGGCCAGGCTCTTTTGGGTGGTGCACAGTGATAAGACAAGGAACAATGGATACAAACTTTAACATAAAAGATTTCACCTCAGCATGAGGAGAAACTTCTTCATAGTGAGGGTGACAGAGCCCTGAAACAGAGAGGTTGTGGAGTCTCCTTCTCTGGAGCCTTTCCAAACCCACCTGGATGCATTCCTGTGTGACCAGCCCTAGGTGATCCTGCTCTGGCAGGGGGGTTGGACTGGATAATCTCTGGAGGTGCCTTCCAACTTCTAACATTCTGTGATTCTGTGAATATAATTTCCTTTGTCATCCCAGCTGAAGGCAGAGAACAAGCTCAGATTTAAGATCCTATTTCCCACTAGCCACTTCACAAGCTAGCTACTATACTTAATCACCCAGGCTATAAATACACACACCTTGTTATTTCAATGTTTCACTTGATGAAACATAAGAGGCCACTAGTGGACAGCTAGCATGAGAATGAAGGATTACTGCAGTAGCTCCTGGATGATCTGATATAATGCAAACTTGATGATAGTCAAAACTGGGGGGACAGCAATATTTCATTCTGCCATGTTTCAGTGACATAGACCACATCATGGCCATTATCCATGATGGAAATGGAGATACGTTGCTATTTGTTAGGGAAAGACAGGCTGATTAATAAAGAAACAAAGGAAATGAGACTGAAATGGCAGGGGCCACTGCTTCAGGCTAGGCAGACTATCCCAGGAAAGAATGGCTTATGGAAGATCACAGAATCACAGAATGTGAGGGGATGGAAGGGACCATCCAGCCCAATCCCCCTGCCAGAGCAGGAGCACCTAGTACGGGACAGACAGGAATGCATCCAGGCAGGTTTGGAATGTCTCCAAAGAAGGAGGCTCCACATCCTCTCTGGACAGCCTGTTCCAGGGCTCTGGCACCCTCACAGGGAAAAAGTTTTTCCTTATGTTCATTCCCTCAGGGAACTGCTTGAGAGAGTCCAGCACAGAGCCATAAAAATGCTGAAGGGAGTGGAACATCTCCCTGCTGAGGAAAGGCTGAGGGAGCTGAGGGCTCTTGAGCTTGGAGAAGAGAAGCCTGAGAGGTGACCTCATTCCTGTTGATAAAGATGTGCAGGGCAGTGTCAGGAGGACAGAGCCAGGCTCTGCTTGGTGATGTCCAATGACAGCACAAGGGGCACTGGGTGCCAGCTGGAGCAGAGGAGGTTCCATGTGAACAGAAGGAAAAACATTTTCACCGTGAGGGTGCCAGAGCCCTGGAACAGGCTGCCCAGAGAGGATGTGCAGTATCCTCTGGAGACATTCCAAACCCACCTGGCTGTGTTCCTGTGTGACCTGCTCTAGGTGCTCCTGCTCTGGCAGAGGGTTTGGAATGGATGGTCTTTAGAGGTCCCTTCCAACCCCTAACAACTTGTGATTCTGTGAGGTAACAGATAATAAGAGCTGGCTACACATGAATGAAAACATTCTGATAAATATGCCACCTATAGGTAAAAAGATAGAGACAAAATGTTAAGTTTTGGAGTAGGGTAAAGATATTCACAGGTACCAATCCATTTTCTACAAGACAGACAGATTGAACCAAAGTTCAAGAACATGTCTTCAACATTCTGTGGCATCAACACTGAGCACTATTGCTATAGCAGAAGAGAGGGTGAGTGAGAGCAAAGTAAAAGAACAGTGAAAATGGTCTGCCTCCTCCCACACCTGCCTTTATTATGGGATTTCACTTCAGAACTTGACTGCCCTTCTGTAAATATTCACATCAATTGAGGGGGCAGGGTTTCAAGAGACAAAGCAAATAATCAAGTTCTCTGAAAAGCACTTGAAGAGCCTTCAATTTGTTTTAGCTACAACAGGCTGGAGTTTCTCCTATGGAAAAAAAAATGGCAACTGCTCACAGAGTCCCACTTTTAACATGGAAATATCAGGTTCAAGTGAAGTGATTCACAAGAGGCACTGGAACACAGAGCTCTCCAAACACTCCCAAGTGTGCTGACTCCTGAGTTACAGGCAGCTCTTTTCTGATCCATGCTGGGAAGAAAATACATTTTAAACCATTTCCAAAGTTCAAGCTGTTTCAAAGAACAGGGCTGCTAGCATCACTACTCTCCATTCCTAGAGAGAGAGAGGAAAGTCTGATGAGGAGAGGCTGAGGGATCTGGGGGTGTTTAGCCTATAAAGGAGGAGAGTCAGGGGGGATCTTATCACACCCTACAACTACCTGAAGGGAAGTTGTAGTCAGGTGGGGATCAGGCTCTGCTCCCAGGCAACTTGTGACAGGATGAAATGACATGGCCTGAAGCTGTGCCAGGGGAAGTTTAGGTTGGATGTCAGGAAGCACTTCCTCAGGGAAAGGGTAATTTAGACACTGGAATGGACTGCCCAGGGAGGTGGTGGAGTCGCTGTCCCTGGAGGTGTTTAAGGCAAGATTGGATGTGGCACTTAGTGACATGGTCTGGGCAGTGTGGTGGTGTTGGGTTCTAGGCTGGACTTGATGATCTCAGAACTCTATTCCAGCCTCAATAAGTCTGTGATTCTGTAATTCTGTGATCAAAGCTATTCCAAAACCCCACTGTTGGCTCTTTAGCATTACATCATCCTTTTGCAACACTCGCAGGGACATTCTCTAGAAAAGCAGCAGTAACCCCTTTGGAAATTAATTCTTTTCTCTTTGTACCACAAAAGAGCCCAACACATTTTAATCTCTTTTTGGTTTATGAAAATCATTCCCTGTTGGGATCTCAAAGAGAAGTTAATCCCAAAACAGTGATTCCAGTACAATTCTCAACTATCCCATAAAGTCCCCAGCACTGTTTCAGGAGTAATTGACAGTGCAGTTGCACATTGTTGGTGATACAAAAAGGGCTCTGCTGCAGTATTTCTTCGGTGTCTTACAACTTAAGTGCAGCAGGTATTTGCTGAAGCAAATAGAACTACCCAGTAAATCCTCTGTAACATTTTGGGGTGGGGAAAAGAGAGATTTTCAAATGGCTGCTATTGTAGAGTTGTTCTCATGACCCACCTGAGGGAAAAAAAAATAAAAAGGCCATAGCTAAACTGGCTAAGATGACTTCACTTAGTTCCCCTGCAATAAAGGTGAAATCATCACTGGACAACAGCACCCTGAATGTTAAACTCAAGTGCATGGAAAGGGGTACACATATGGTTCTCTTTCATGCTGATCAACAGGTCAAGCACTCCAGAGGTCACACTCATAAATGTAAAGTGACTCAACCCCCAGAATTCACAAGAAGTCAGAGGAAATTTTGCTTCCTTACCATCACATGGTACATGCTTGCAGCCCAGAAGGCCAATGGCATCCTGGGCTGCATCAAAAGAGCTTTTGCAAGCAGATCCAGTAAGGTGATTCTGCCACTTTGCTCTGGTGAGACCTCACCTGGAGTACTGCATCCAGCTCTGGCGCTCTCAATAGAGGAAGGACATGGACCTGATGGAGCAGATTCAGAGGAGGGCCACAAAAACAATCAGGGGGTTGGAGCAGCTCTGCTACAAAGAAAGGCTGAGGGAGCTGGCGAGTTGCTCAGCCTCTGGGGAGACCTAATAGTGACCTTCCAGTACCTGAAAGAGGCTACAAGAAGACTGGGGAGAGACTGTTTGCAAAGGCCTGCAGGGACAGAACAGTAGGCAATGGCTTCAAACTAGAGAAGAGCAGATTTAGATTGGATGTTAGGAACAGGTTCTTTACCATGAGGGTGGTGGAATGGTGGAACACTGGAACAGGTTGCCCAGGGAGGTGGTTGGGGTCCCATACCTGCAAATATTGAAAGTGAGGTTTGACAGAGCTCTGGGCAACCTGATCTAGTTGAGAATGTCCCTGCTGACTGCAGAGGGGTTTGGACTGGATGACCTTTGCAGGCCCCTTCCAGCCCACACCATTCTGTGATTCTACATTTTTGCCAGCTTAGCAGCATGGTGGAGCCTTAATGCTGAATTACATCACCTTTCAAAACTCCTGCCTGTGCAGCAGGGAAGCAGGATGCAGAGAGGCTGGGCAGGTGCTGCTATGCAGTGATCTGCTATCTAGGCCAAGACCCAGTCCATCTGCAGACTTGTGTCTATTAAGGTTAATAAATATTTAAAAGCTCCACCAGCTCCAATGGGAAAGTAGACAGAGACCTCATGTTCTAATCTGGCTTCCTATATAGCCAATCTTATGAATAACACCATGGCAGCTGCTGCCAACTGCACTGGTGTTACCAGGCACTGAATGAGCAGAAAATGTTCTCTCTGGTGATCATCACTACAAGACGCATAACACTGCATGGGTATCCTAGTGAGCACAAGGCTGAAATGCTGGCTTCAATGGATGCAGCAGTGTTGTCTTCAATGGAACCAGGAAACCCTTCCATCCTTTGTTTTTTGTTTTAATTTAGCTATGAAGAGTCCTTCAAACACGTGTCCAACTGAATCTATTCTTAACACAATATAAAAAACCTTCCTATTTGTTGTGCTGCTTCTGGTGTTTAAAATGGAAGCAAATAAAGAGAGGATCTCTTATCCAAGCTTGGCCATACCTCATTTAGTTTTGCTTGCATCCTTCTGAGACCATCCCACTCCCCTGCAGCCAGGATGCAGTTAACTATTAGCATCTGCCAGAGTGAATCAGCAGGATCTGGGCAACTTCTCACTACAGATTTCCAAACACCGCAAATCAAGGAAGGAAAGAGGAGAGGGGAAAAAAAAAAAGGCAATAACAAAATCTCTTCTTCTATCTCTAATTTAGACAAACTCTAAACTGCCTAACAAGAAGCTGGGTCAGTATTTTTTCTGCAAGGAACAGGATTATTAGCATATGTTGGAGATTGCAAAAGTACACTGCTTCCTTCCAGTGCATCACAGGGACACCATCAAAGCCCAGTAACAACAAACATTTCAACATTATTAGGTTATACCACTGCTTTTTTCCTCTCAAGTACATAATTACCCCTATTAATAATTTAATTAAGTAAGTGAAATCACACAAAGGAATCGATTTTCAATTAGGAATAAACCTTTCTCCTACAAACCTTTGGAATGTTTTGGGGGTTTTGTTTGTTTGTTTTGCTTTGCTTGTTTAGTTTGTGCTGTGTTTTTCCAGTGGGATTTTTATAAGCACAGAACCAGAGATGACTCAGAATGTTTATGAAGAGAATTGGGAGAAATATTTGTGATAAGACAAGAAGGGCCAAGTTTATTGCAGAATCCCACAGTTTTTTATATATATATATATATTAAAAAATGCTAATGCTGGAGCTTGTGGAGCTCTGGACACTGTATTAACAGGGAGAATGTTAGCTGGGAATGCTAATCACAGAACACTTGCAGTAAATCTGGGAGACAAATAACAGGGTGACAGACTGAGAACTGTTAGCAAATAAGCTTTGTGCCAGAAATGTTTTTAAAATGGGGGAGGGATGTTGCAAAGCTGCTATGAAATAATAGAAGGCAGCATCACTTTCTGCCCTGAGAAAACTCTTCTCATTTGGCCATGAATCACTGCACAGTGGAACGTGAGACCCTGTTCTTGCAAGTGGGAAGTCCTGCAGCTGGGGAAGAAGAACCCCATGGAGCAGTACAGGTTGGGTGCTGACCTACTGGAGAGCAGCTCTGAGGAAAAGGTCCTGGGAGTCCTGGCAGACAACAGGATGCCCATGAGCCAGCAATGCGTCCTCACAGCCACAAAGGCAAATGGCATCCTGGGGTCTGTTAAGAGGATTGTGGCCAGAAGGTTGAGAGAGGTGCTCCAGCTGATGAAGTCTCTACTAGAGACTTGAACTTCAGTCTGCAGGTCCCAGGCTTCAGCTTCCAATCCTCCAGTCCTAATTATTAGCAGGCATTGTTGAAAACCTATGCATAGTAAAACTTTTTTTTAAATGAGAACTGTTAAGAAAGTTTTCCATGGCCACAACTTCCCTCTCTTCTTATGCTGGGGCAAGAACAAGTAGGAGGGTGGGGAGAGAGGAATAAGTTCAAAAATGTGATGAGGACCAGAACAGGGTAAGACAGGTTCACTACCAACAATCAAGCTGTCCTGTCTGGAGCACAGCCCTATGAGGAGAAGCTGAGGGAGCTGAGGTTGTTTAGCCTGGAGAAGAGGAGGCTCAGGGGAGACCTCATTGCTGTCTACAACTGCCTGAAGGGAGGTTGCAGCCAGGTGGGGGTTGGTCTGTTCTCCCAGGCAACCAGCACCAGAACAAGAGGACACAGTCTCAAGATGTGCAGGGGAGGTTTAGGCTGGATGTCAGGAAGAAGTTCTTCCCAGAAAGAGAGATTGGCCATTGGGATGTGCTGCCCAGGGAGGTGGTGGGGTCAGCATCCCTGGAGGTGTTTAAAAAAAGACTGAATGAGACACTCAGTGCCATGGTCTGGTTGATCAGATAGGGTTGGGTGATCGGTTGGACTTGATGATCTTGGAGGTCTCTTCCATCCTGGTTAATTCTGCGGTTCTGTGATGCATCTAAATTCATTACACTTTCTGTAAGACATCTTCTTACTACACAGGCAGTACTTTTGTACTTCATTAAATTCTCATTCTTTTGAGGGCAGAACACTGGAACAGGTTGCCCAGGGAGGTGGTTGAGGCCCCATCCCTGGAGATCTTCAAGCTCAGGCTGGACAAGGATCAACAAGCTGATCTAGCACAGGATGTCTCTGCTTAGTGCAGGGGGGCTGGGCTAGATGACCTTTGGAGGCCCCTTCCAACCCAAACCATTCTATGATTCTATGATTTTGTTCACTGTTGGTTAAAAGAAACAAGAACCTACGAACCAACAACACACTTAAAACTCACAAAAAAACCCCAACCAACCAAGAGCACCACACACACTTGCAGAGAAGAATGTGAGCTTCCTCACTCTCCCTTCTTCATCTCCCATCCTTAATAAGGACAAGCATAGCCCTTACAAACTGAGCATCAAAACTTTGTTTGTGGAAATATCTTCATTACTGCATTTTAATTTGTTGAATACACGCTGCATTGATTTCACTTGGCAGTAATTATTGTTCTAATCAGAAGGTTGCTCTGCCAAAAGTCAGATGTTTGACTGGAGTCGTGACAACAGCGCTGCCTTTATCACACAGATTTGCAGTCTAATTAAAAAACTGATATCAAAGAAAGAAATGAACTGTTTATTATAAACCCATGTTGAATAGCTCTTGTTAAAATGAAGGGATTGCAGCTTACATTGATTGTTATCTTTCTTGCCATGATTTGGCGAGAACTGATAAAAGTCTAACTGATTTGAAGCTACCTAAGCACAGCCTGGTAATTTCTAAACATACAGGGAGAGCAGAAGCTTTTATTGTGCCCCCTACATCTTCTGTAACAGTCCCAGACTTAGAATCATAGAATCATTGAATGGTTTGGTTTGGAAGGCATCTTAAAGATCATTTAGCTCCAAACCCCTTGCCATGGGCATGGGCACCTTCCACTAGACCAGCTTGCTCATATTAAGCCACTTGGGTGTTGATCACAGTCCCAGCAGACAGCTCTCCCAGATTGCAGTAAGCAAGTGTTCTGTCCCCATCCTCATCCCCAGCAGCTGGGAGAAGCCCTCCCTGCTGCTCTGTAGCTATCCCCTAGATATTAGCAAGAAATTCTTTACAATGAGGGTGGTGAGACACTGGAACAGGATGCCCAGGAAGGTTGTGGATTCCCCTTCCCTTGGAGGTGTTCAAAGCCAGGCTGAATGAAGCCTGGAGCAATCTGGTCTAGTGAAAGGTGCCTCTGGCAGGAGAGTTGGAACTAGATGATCTTTAAGGTCCCTTCCAACCCAGACAATTCTATGAGTCTTTGATTTTTCATTTTTTTTCCAGTGGAGCCACTACCAAAATTCAAATTAGTAAACATTTTCTTTCCTTTCCTGAAAATCAGTCAGTAGTTTTAAAAAGAAGAGGGGAAAAATAAAAGATAAAAGGCAACAAAGAAACTCAAAAGCCAGAGCAAGCACAAGAGGAGAGAGCAAGCAGCAGAGAAGCAGAGAGGACAGCAACAAACAGCAGCAATGCAGCCCCCTGGGTAATCCCCTGATTGAATTGGCATGGCTATTGACCTGCTGTGGAGGAAGGGCTGAAGCACATTGCAAGGCTCTGCATCCTCTGGGAAATGGAAGCCTTTGCTGTGCTGCCAGCCCGAAACCTTTCTGATTACTCTCACTCCTTCCTAGCAGCTCTAGACAGCTCCAGGTTTGACCCTCACAAAGGAGTGTGATGCCTGTCTAGGAACTTTCCAGGCCTGACGCCACGCACACACGCTCTGCTCTGAGTGCAAAGCCCTCACTGAAGACAACTGCAGTAAATACACCTCCTCTGGTCCTGGAGTTATGGATCCCAGCCAGGAACTGGGGTTCCTGTCAGCACTAAGGACACATGAATATTTTAAGGTATGAGGAAGACAGGAGGTGAAGGAATGCCAAATAAATCACAATGTTCACCAACAAAGGTAAAAAAAACCAAACCAAAAACCGCAGTAAGAAAGAAGCAAATAAAGACCCTGAGCATCTTTACTGAATCTGTACAAATAGAGGCTTCTAGCATGTTCTTAGTGTGCACTGTTTTAAGGACCTTGATTGTGGCCTTCCAGTATCAGAAGGGGGCTACAAGAAAGCTTTTTTAGGGACTTTTTAGGGTGTCAGGAAGTGATAGGCCTGGGGGGGGGGGGGGAATGGATCCAAGCTAGAGGAGGGGAGATCTAGACTAGACATTAGGAAGAAGTTCTTCACCACGAGGTGAGACACTGGAACAGGTTGCCCAGGGAGGTGGCAGAAGCCTCATTCCTGAAGGTTTGTAAGGCCAGGCAGGATGTGGCTCTGGACAACCTGATCTAGTGGAAAGTATCCCTGCCCATGGCAGGGAGTTGGAACGAGATAATCCTTGAGGTCCCTTCCAGCCCTAACAATTCCCTGATTCTGTGAATAACATCTCTCCAGATGATGAGAGGATTATACCTAAGAATCACACAGAGAATCACACAGAATGTTAGGGGTTGGAAGGGACTTCAAAAGATCATCCAATCCAACCCCCCTGCCAGAGCAGGAGCACCTGGAATCAAGAGCTGTTGTTCCTGAACATTCAGTTTCCAGCAGTTGCACAGGTGATACTATGAGTTTCTTCTCATCTCCTCAATCTAATAACTCATCAAACCCCAAACATTAAAGAATGAGGAAATACCTAATTGCTGAGATGACAGAGACTGGATTAATTTTTATTGTTTTTTTCCTAACCAAATCACAGAATCACAGAATGTTAGGGGCTAGAAGGGACCTCAAAAGATCATTCAGTCCAACCCCCCTGCCAGTGCAGAGCACCTAGAGCAGGTCACACAGGAATGCATCCAGGTGGGTTTGGAATGTCTGCAGACACAGAGACTCCACAACCTCTCTGGGCAGTGTGTTCCAGGGCTCTGGCACCCTCACAGGGAATTTTTTTTTTCCTCATGTTCATGTGGAATCTCCTCTGCTCCAGTTTGCACTCATAGCCCCTTGTCCTATCATTGGACATCCCTGAGCAGAGCCTGGCTCTGTCCTCCTGACACTGCCCTGCACATCTTTGTAAGCATGGTCATTCCTCAGGCTCCTCTTCTTCAAGCTAAAGAGCCCTCAGTTCCCTCAGCCTTTCCTCATAGCAGAGGTGTCCCAGCCCCCTGATCATCTTCATGGCCCTCTTCTGGACCTATTCTATCAGGTCCATGTCCTTCCTGTGCTGAGGGCTCCAGAGCTGGATGGCTGCTCAGAGAGATTGTGGAGTCTCCTTCTCTGGAGACTTTTAAAACCCTCTTGGATGCATTCCTGTGTGACCTACTGCAGGTGCTCCTGCCCTGGCAGCAGGGTTGGACTGGATGATCTTTTGAGGTGCCTTCCAACCCCTACCATTCTGTGATTCTGTGATAAGTGATTATCTCCTTGGGTGGCAAAACCATGCATGATGAAATCATCTTGTAACTGTTCATCCTCTGGTTTCATATTCCCATATTTACTCTGGCAATTAATTGTGTTTTGTAAGCCTACTGTTGTATGATGAATTTTTATTACATTTAAGCTTCCTGAATAATATAGCACATAGCAGACCTGATTATTACAGCCTGTATTAATTACCATAGGAAGCTACACTCTCAAATTGCTCAGGGCAGACAACACCCCCCCAGTCCCAGGTTCTTCCTCATTAAGCCACTATTAGTGTGATGAATGAGGATGGTTATTTGGTTACAGGCAGTAATGGCAACGCTTGCTCATCACAAAATGGTGAGAAATAATTAAATATCACAGGAATTTATTTAATCATTAATAACAATCCCTCAATCACCTGCAAATAAAGCAGAACTCCATCCAGGTGTTCTCTACTGGCTGTAGTTCAAAGCCAACATGGCTTTAACCTCAAAGCAGCTATCTGCATTCGTGTAGTGGGCAGAAGGATGAAATCCAGCTTGTCCTTGACAGCAGTGCTGCAAGGTGCTTGGGGCTGAAGCTGGACTTGGTAATCACTGTGACTAAAGCAGCTGCAGTCAGAGAAGCCTCTGAGTGGGTCCTCGATGGCTCTTTAATTCTTGAGCACTGTCCAGGCCAGCTCCTCCCTGCCCAGGGAGTGACCTAACCAGTACTTGAGGCTCCCATTTTTTGGTTGAATTAAGGAAGGCTGTTGTGAGGCATGTAGTCAGTGCCAGGTCAAATGAAAAGAAAAGAATAACATTTCGCTTTTCTGTCCCCCTAATTACAAATACAGCATTATATAATCTCATTTAATTGTACTCTTCACCTCCCTAACATCCTCAGCCTTCTGTTTCAAGCCATCTCTCCTCAGAAAACACCTCCCTGGTGCTGACTGGAAGTGCCTTCGATAATTAAAGCTCGGTATCCTCTTTTCTCCCAGGGGTACACAAGACCATGTCAGTGTCACAAAAATCAAAGGCAACAGGGCTCAGCAGCACCTCAAGAGGGTCATCTAATTCTCCTCTTCGTCCCAAAGGCAGGATCAACTGCTTCTAAATTGTTCTTGACAGAAGTTCATTTAATCTGCTCTTAAATCCTCCAGCAGCTCCACAGCCTCCCTCAGCCATCCATTCAGTGATCAGCCCTCCTGTAGGATTAGAAATCTTCTCCAGATACTCAGGCTGCATTTCCTTGCCTGCAGCTTAGCCCAATTCACTGCTTCTAGCAGCCTGTCAAAGGTAGAGCAGCATCGACTTGGGGAATTTTACCTGACTTAAATTACTGCCAACCAATACAAACCTACAATTGCTGAGCTGGGTAGTAAGGAAAACAAAAACAAAAGACAGGAACCACTGTGCACAAACCTGCTTAAACACCTGACCTTCCCCTTCCTGCTCTCAAATAATCCTTAGTTTGGCCTTCTTGTTCTAATCTCAGTGCACCAAAATTCTGCCAGTGAGGCAATGGGCACGCAGGAGGATGAGGCAGTGTGAATCACCTTTTCACAGAATCACAGAATGGGCTGGAAGGGACCTCCAAAGGTCATCCAGTCCAACCCCCTGAGTCACCAGGAACATCTTCAACTAGATCAGATTGCCCAGAGCCCTCTCAAGCCTCACCTTCAATATCTCCAGGGATGAGGCCCCAACCACCTCTCTGCACAACCTGTTGCAGTGTTCCACCACCTTCATGGTGCAGAACTTGTTCCTTATATCCAATCTAAATCTGCTCTTCTCTAATTTCAAACCATTGCCTCTCTTATCCTATCATTGCAGGCTTTTGTAAACACTCTCCATCCTTCTTATAGGCCCTCTTCAGGTACTGGAGGGTCACTATTACATCTCCCCAGATCCTTCTCTTCAGGCTGAACAACCTCAGCTCCCTCAGTCTTTCTTCATAGCAGAGATGTTCCAGCCCCCTGATCATTTTGGTGGACCTCCTCTGGACCCACTCCATCAGGTCCATGTCCTTGCTGTGTTGAGGGCTACAGAGCTGGATGCAGCACTCCAGGTGAGGAGGGGGAAGCCTCTTCTCCTTGGTAGCAAGACACAGGACCAGAGGAAATGGCTGCAAGCTGCACCAGGGGAGGTTCAGGCTGGATGTTAGGAAATGTTTCTTCAATGAAAGGGTTGTCAAACATTGGAATGTTCTGCCCAGGGCAGTGCTGGAGTCCCCACCCCCAGGGGTGTTCAAGCAGTGTGTGGACCTGGTGCTTAGGGACGTTGTTTAGTGTTGACCCTGCAGTGCTGGGTCAAGGGTTGGACTGGGTGAGCTTGGAGGTCTCTTCCTACCAGATGTATTCTTTGACTCTGTGATTCTGTGCATGGTTAAGTCTCAACGTTATGATTTTTGAAGAAGGCAGGTGAGATATGTGTGTGAAGATGATAAAACAGTGAGAGTCATGGCAAGGACCCATATATGAAGAAGTATTTTCCTTCAAAGCACATCTGTTCACTGAGCAGTCCCACAAGCATGTAGAAGGTGTTGAGTTTGGAAGAAGCTGCTCACATCCAGCAGAGCAGTTCCACCTTACAAAGATGTAAATTTGGGTGGCAGTACCCTGGATTTCCCTGACTGCTTGAAGTGAGGGAAGCAAGATTTGGGATATGCAGATTCATCTCTCTAGTGAGAGAATGAATATTTATCTCTTTGGTGAGAGATAAACATGGCATGAACAGAAAATGAACTGTGCTGATCTGAGATGGGACTCAGGAGAATTCAAGATCAGACATTAACAGGGAATTTAACACAGCATGAGAGCAAAGAGCCTCTTATGGGATGGTCATCAACTCAGAACTGGGTTGTTGTTGCCTGTTCCAAGCATCTCAAAAAGGTACAGATGTCTGAGAGAGATGCTCAGAGATTAGTTTTTGGGGGGAGGGTGCAGAGGGAAGGGTTGAAAACCAAACAACTGAGGAGTACACTTCATCTGGGCAGACCACTGTCTTGGTAACAAAATCATGTGCTCATCTGGATTGGTAAAAATGATCTCTTATTCCTTTGTTCAGGTAGTGTCCTGCATTCAGGAAGAGTCCTTCATTCGGGAAATGTCCTGCATTCAGGAAGCGTCTTTCATTCACAATGTCCTGAATTCAGAAAGTGCCCTACATTCAGGAAGAGTCCTTCATTCAGTTCAGGAAGAGTCCTTCATTCAGGAAGACTCCTTCATTCAGGAAGTGTCTTTCATTCAGGAAATGTCCTTCATTCAAGTTTCCTGCATTCAGGAAATGTCCTTTGTTCAGAGAGTGTCCTGCATTCAGGGAGTCTCCTGCATTCAGGAATTCTCCTGCATTCTTGCCTTTATTTGTGGTTTTTTTCAAGAGATTGGGAGGTAGGGAGTGTGACAGGGACAGAAAGGAAGGAAGAAAAAGGGGGCTCTAGAAAATGCCTGGAGATCCTAGAAAATTGGTAGGCTGGACTTGTTAATGCTTGTGAAGTGCTTTTTTGACACAGCCTTTGAAATGAAAAACCTGAGATATCAGAAGGATGATAGTCTTTTATCTGCTGAGGAAGATGGATGGGTATGTCTCAAGATGTCATGGATATGAATGGGTGCTATAAAGGGATCTTTCTAATGACATGCTGTAAAAGACAACTGTCAAGAACAAATTATTCTTCTCTTCTGATGATATTGATGATAAGGTTCTCACATTTCCTCACCCAAAGCAAAAAGCTTTTTCCTAGAATGTTTAGTGGGTGAAAAGGTCTTTCTTGTGCACCTCCAGCACCATGAAAACCATCAGGCAGTGGCATACTTAAGAGCAATTGCTGCCTGCAATTTGTGTCTTGTGCCCTGATTAAGCACAAGAAAGGACCTGAGTGTGTGTGTGTGTGTGTGTGTGTATGTGTGTGTGTTCAATGCCTTTCAGTGCTGGAGCAATGACACTGAAATATGAAAGAAGGAAGCACAACTTTGAAAGAAATAGAAGAGGAGTTTCGAGATCAGCTCAAGGGTTCAGTGGGGATGGAAATGAGCTGTATTTAGCTGCCTCCAGGGATTCAGAGATTCATAGAATGGTTTAGGATGGAAGGGACTCTTGAAGACCACCTAGTTCCAACTCCCCTGCCATGACCAGGGACACCTTTCACTAGCGCAGGTTGCTCAAGGCTTCATCCAGCCTGGCCTTGAACACCTCCAGGGAGGGTACAGCCATGACTTCCCTGGGCATCTGTTCCAGTGTCTCACCACCCTCACTGTCAAGAATTTCTTCCTAATCTCTAGTCTCAATCACCCCTCCTCAAGCATCAATCCACTTCCTCTCGTCCTATCACCACAAGCCCCTGGGAAAAGACCTTTCCCAGATTTCTTGTAGCCCCCTTCAGGTACTGGCAGGCTGCTCTTAGGCCTCCCAGGAGCCTTCTCCTCTCCACGCTGAACACCCCCAGCTCCCTCAGCCTAGACTTGTAGCAGAGGTGTTCCAGCCCCACAGATCATCTTTGTGGCCCTCCTCTGGACCTGCTCCATCAGGTCCATGTTCTTCCTGTGTTAAGGGCTCCAGAGCTGAATGCAGTACTCCAGGTGAGGTCTCACCAGAGTAAACTAAAGTGGCAGAATCACCTCTCCTGACCTGTTGGCCACAATTTTGATCCAGAGTTATACTGACTTCATGAGACTCACTAGAAAATGATTTAAAATCCAGTCTGTGCTTTTTAAGAACTGTAGCTTTCAAATCTTTTATACACACACACATAGAATCATAAAATCACAGAATCACAGAATCACAGAATAATAGAATCACAGAATGGTCTGAGTTGGAAGGGACCTCCAAAGGTCCTCTAGCCCAACCCCCTCTGTAGTCAGCAAGGACATCCTCAGCTAGGTCAGGTTGCCCAGAGCCCTGTCAAGCCTCACCCTGAATATCCCCAGGGATGGGGCCCCAACTGCCTCCTCGGGCAACCATATATATCTATCTTTAAATTCTATCACATAACAAGAAGGTAGAAGACCAGTCATTTAAAATCCAAACAAAGAAACCTCACAACCAACAAACATTCATTCAAAGGGATGATAGAAAGCCTTTAATGGCTTTGTAATATCTGCTAAGGCAGTTTAGGTATTTAGGTAGCAATATTCATTCCTGGTGCCTAACCTGGACTTGAAACAACTACTCTGGTGTGGTGGGCAGCCCCAGTTACTTAGATTTTGATTTTTAAGGCCTTTGATCCTTTCCAACTTACTTTAATTACCTTGCAGAGAGAAGGACAGCACAAGTGACACACCTTGCATTTGATGTTCATACAACCCTAACAGTGATCAGTGAAAATCAACCAGGTCACAAAGCAAACTTTACACAGCAAAGACACTCTACATGTTGCAGATTTCTCTCTCTAATGAGAGATTTATCTCTAGTGAGACAAAGATACATCTGAAAGTTAGAGCTAGATTTCTCAGGATACATCCTCCACACTCTTTTCATGCTCTTTTGTTATTACTAAGTGACTGACTATGACCCTGTCAACACATACCAAGGAACAAGATGTTTAGCCAGCACATTTCTCATCTGAAAGATGGTGGCTTTTCTCTCCCAGCAAGGATTCAATCCCTGCATGCCCTTTTTTCCTGGCTGCTATTTAAGGCACTGAGCCATAGCAGTATCTTCCATCAGCCCCAATGTATTTTCTAGCTTATGAGAAGGTTTACAAATGCAAGAGAGGGTACCAGTGGCTTTTGCAGAATTTGAGGAGTGCAGTTAAGAGGCACACAACATGACTCGTGACATCAGTGAGGCCTGAACCTTACAACATTTCTACTTCACTGGTGCTTGACTCAGTATTCTTTTGACATTCATGGTACTTCAGTGTCATACCTGAAATTTAGCTGCTGCCTGACAGTGTGTCATCCTAATACACTGGCATAAAGAATGGTTAAAGAGAGCCACCTTCACTTTCTGATCCCCCCCTGCTCTCCAGATACCCCTCACACACCATACAGAGGGAAGGAATACACACAAAGAGCTCTTCTGAGCAGAACCTACCAGATTCCCAGGAGGGTGACTAACAAAGTGGACCACAGTATCTTCCAAACATCTCCAGGCCAATTAGGTAGAAATCTTTTACATAATGTCTGCATGCCTAAAAAGGCAGCAGGTTCCAGTAAGTATGTACTCACCCAATCCTCTGCTGTTCCTCTGGAGAACTTGTCAGGGTCTGCTGATGTCTTGCGAAAACTCAGGTGAGGGAAGAGCCAACAGCAGTTCAAGAAGGACAGGGAACTGCTGGAGAGAGTCCAGCACAGAGCCACAAAGATGCTGAAGGCAGTGGAACATCTCCCTGCTGAGGAAAGGCTGAGGGAGCTGAGGGCTCTTGAGCTTGGAGAAGAGGAGCCTGAGGGGTGACCTCATTCATGTTTATCAGGGCAGTGCCAGGAGGACAGAGCCTCTGCTCAGGGATGTCCAATGATGATGCACAAGGGGCAATGGGTGCAAGCTGAAGCAGATGAGGTTTCATGTGAACTGGAGGAAAAATTTTCACTGTGAGGGTGCCAGAACACTGAAGCAAGCTGCCCAGAGAGGTTGTGGAGTCTTCTTCTCTGGAGACTTTCAAAATCTGCCTGGATGCATTTCTGAGTGACCTGTTCCAGGTGCTCCTGCTCTGGCAGGGGGGTTGGATCCTTTGAGGTCCTTTCCAACTCCTAACATGCTGTGATTCTGTGATCTCTGTGTGGGTCTCAGCAACTGTGTAAGTAACATCAAATCACTTAAGAAAGAAACAAAGCCAGAAGTCTTGCAAAGGCAGCAGCTTCTGCAGCCTGAGTGTCAGCACCGCCAGAATTCACAAGTAGAAGAGCATTATTCTAGCATCCCAGCACATTGCCCACATCAAAGAGTACAGCATGAGAACAGCATTAGAACAGACTAATTCACTGAGATCAAAGCTTAGTAGTCTGTTTCCAGCATTGGATGATCCATGATGAATAGTCCATGATGGCTTAACGGGGAAAGCACTTAAGTCACACAGGTATAGAATTACCTTTCCCATGTTACAGCTTCCTACCTCTACCACTGAGAGGTCCAGGATTTCCTGAGGTGGGCCTGTGGATCTTTTTTTTTTCCTTTTGGCACCTTTCTGAAGCAATTTTTCATTTTGTTTTCCAGGGCATCCTGTGACAAAGACATCCATATGCAGTTCTGAAAAGCAGTCACTGAAGTACCAGCCAGCAATGGAAGCCAGCAAGTAGAAATTAAGGACAGCCTGAGCAAATCCTAAGTAAAGTAACTTTTTTGTTTGGTATTTTCAAAGAACAGGGTCTCCTATTTTTCACCTCTGCTTTTCAGCCTTGAAAACAGCACTTTGAGCTGTGAATTCTGCTGTCTGTCAGCTTCACTCATGGGTTTTTGGAGGGAAGCACTTCTGTGATTTTGTCCTATCTGATACTCTAAGGTGCACTCTGGTCCTGCATGTGAGTGAGCAAGAGTGAGCTGCTCCCTGGAGAAAAGGCAGCTGGCAACAAGCATGGTGATAAGGCTGGGTAATGGCATCACCAGCAAGAGCCCAGTCTCACCAGACTGTGTGAGGTGAGATCCCAGACCACCAGACAAATCCATAATAAGGCATCAGGCCTGAGAGGTCAAGAAATCAGTCCACAAGTCAGGGCCAGGCTCCAGTGTGTGGCCAGGTACAAGCACAGCTGCAACACTACTCCAGTTTGTCCCAGGCAGGAATTAATCTCATTCCCAAGCAGCAGTGGGAAGCCCCTGCAGAGCCTTCTTCCAGGTTTTGCCATCCAAGGTCTCTCAATTATCACTTTTGGACCAGAAACCTGGCTTTGAATGTAGAAGACTGAACTGGGAGGGGTGTGGGATCATGCTCCAGGTGCTGACACTACCACCCCAGAGGCCAGGGAGGTTTTCTCCACTGTCTGCATTGCTTCATACACTGCAGCTGCTTCTGTGTAAAATACTTTACAGCCCAGGTGGCTGACATGACTTCCTTGCTTAAGTCTCTCCTCTCTGACTTGGGCCTTCACTTGTTCTTTTAAAAAGCTATTGAGTGAATTCCAGTTCAGATTACCTGAAATAACAAGAAGCTTTTTAAAAGCAGTCCAAGTACAGGAAAATCACTGTTAGAGGCCAAAGCTAAACTAGCAATTTCATCTTTAAAACAGATTTATGTTTCATCCTCTCAAGACTCTCATCCAAAAAAAAATATACCTCAGCCCACAAGAGCTGACATCAGGTCAGCAGTAAAACACCTTCTTAAGCATCACACTGAATGTAGAAGTGCATTTTCAATGACAGTTTAGCCAGTAAAAAATGTCCTCCTTCGTGCATTGCCATAATTCAAAACCTAACTGAAACATCTTACACAAACATCTCAACGTTTCTCATCACTTCAAAGAGCATTTTTGTGAGTGAAGGGTATGCAATTTCAAGACAAAAATATGGGCATCAAAGCTTTCTTATGGGACTGGTCCATGCACTAATGAACTCAAAACAAAGATGTAGAGGATTAAACACTATATCCAGGAACTAGCAACTTTAACCTCTGTATCTGCAGAGTAACCCCAGTTTGCTAACTCAGTTTCTTAAATCATTTGTACAAACAGTCACTAGTCCTTAAATACCAGCACAGCTTCCTTAGCAAAGGTATAAAACTGTGGAGACAGCATTAACCTCAAAATAAAAAAGTGTTACATGCAAATGATCAGGGGGCTGGAACACCTCTACTATCAGGATTAGAGTGTCCAGTTCTGGAGCTCTCAACTTAGGAAAGACATGGACTTGATAGAGCAGGCCCAGAGGAAGGCCACAAAGATGATCAGGAGGCTGGAACACCTCTGCTACAAGGCCAGGCTGAGGGAGCTGGGGGTGATCAGCCTGGAGAAGAGAAGGCTGTGGGATGTTCTAATACAGACCTTCCAGTACCTAAAGGGATACTGCAGAAGGACTGTTTCCAAAGGCCTGCAGTGACAGGACGAGGGGCAACGGCTTGATAATTAGAGAAGAGGAGATTTAGACTGGGTGTTAGGAACAAGTTCTGCACCATGAGGGTGGTGGAACACTGCAACAGGTTGCTCAGGGAGGTAGTTGAGGCCCCATTCCTGAAGATCTTCAAGGTCAGGCTTGATGAGGCTCTGAGCAACCTGATCGAGTGGAGGATGGCCCTGCTAACTGTAGGGGAGTTGGGACTAGATGACCTTTGGAGATCCCTTGCAAACCAAATCATTCTATATTTAATGTTGCTGCCAGTAGCTTAACCCTTGCCATCACCCTGAAATTTCACAGGGACACAATGAATTGCTTCTTAAAGCATGTCCACCTTTGTGGATAGCCCCAGGTGTGGGCTCTCCTCAACACAAG
>NC_072010.1:126697671-126757671 GCF_027791375.1 Indicator indicator | reverse complement strand
TGGTAATGGTAACAAAGTTCATCATGTGTGAGACAGGGTTTTTTCAGCCTTATTTTTACTTCATGGAAAACTTTTGATTAGGTTATGCTAAGACAGTTATGGTACCACATGAAACCTTAAGCATAATTTGACCTGAAGAATGAGTTATCTCATAATCACCTGGTGCTGGACAAAACTGAAATGTTCATGTTCTGTCTCATAAACCTTAAACTGCACTTTTTGAGACTTTGCACAACCCTGCAAGAATTACTTTCAAGTTTTTTGATAGCCCTGTGATGAGATACTTAGGGAAAAATGCTGTTCTGCTCCATAAGTTATCTCATGTAGAATATGAAAGTTTGTGGTTTGTGATCTGGATGGATTGACAGAAGTTAAACTTCCTGCCTGAAGAGGCAGATATGCATTTGGTGATTCTGTTTTTGTGATCGGGATGATTGGTTGAATGTCATGCTTCTGAATACTCAAGTAGCAGTAAAGGGGAAGAATACTTTGCAGTACTTCCACATGGGTGATAAAATGTTGCCATTTTCTCAGATTTTTGTTTATTGTTCATCAATTCTCTAATCCTGCTGGCTGGATTTTTGCATGGGTGATCTTGTTAAGACAACTCAGAGGTTCCAGTTAGTGCATAATATAGAGAAGTGCTGCATGATAAGGACGAGAAGGGTAGTGTGCTCTTCCCCTTGCTGCAAACCACTCAAAAAGCCTCACCTAACAAAGCAGACTATTGGCATGATAATAAACAGTGTGAGGTTTGGCTGCTTTCCTAACCTAATTTATGTCTTCCAGTCAGCTTTCAGTTTCGTTCTTCTATCAGCCTCATTCTTCATCCCAATTGCAGAAATACATAGAAGCTCCAAACAGTGAGCTAGCTATGAGGAAAATTAATTTGCTGCTTGAGACAGCTCCTCAGGTTAGCTGTATTCTATGTACAAAGTTATTCATTGTTGGTCACACAAATATATTTTCTTTTAAATCCACATCTCCCTCAACTTTTTGTAAAAACAAGTGACTTTGAACTTGTATTGTTCCCTTGTGCTTGTGTAAACCTCAGCAAGAGAACTGACAGTTCTTGACGGAATACATCCAGTGTATCACCTTACAAAAAGTTAGTGATGACCTAACACAGAGTATAATCTTGAAACCATAAGAAGAAATAATGTATTAAAGATTACATCCTCTTTCATCAGACAATTTCTGTTGTAGAGTGCAGCAAAGTTAAAATTGAGTGGGATATATAAATGTGGTGAATAAAAGATGTAAGGTTATAATGAAAACAACCTGAGCCAGCAGTGTGCACTTGGAGCCTGGAAAGCCAATCACATCCTGGGCTGCATCAAGAGAAGCGTAGCCAGCAGGTCAAGGGAGGAGATTCTCCCCCTCTGCTCAGCTCTGGTGAGACCCCACCTGCAGTACTGCATCCAGTTCTGGAGCCTTTATTACAAGAAGGATCTGGATTTGCTGGAAGGTGTCCAGAGAAGGGCCATGAGGATGAGCAGAGGGCTGGAGCTGCTCTCCTATGAGGACAGACTGAGAGAGTTGGGGCTGTTCAGTCTGGAGAAGAGAAGGCTTTGAGGAGACGACCTTGTGGCCTTCCAGTGTCTGAAGGGGGCTACAAGGAAGCTGGGGAGGAACTTTTTAGGATGTCAGGTAGCGATAGGATTAGGGGGAATGGAGCAGAACTAGAAATGGGTAGATTCAGATTGGATGTGAGGAAGAAGTTCTTCACCATGAGAGTGATGAGACACTGGATCAGGTTACCCAGGGAAGTGGTAGAAGCCTCGCTAGTGAAGATTTTTAAGGCAAGGCTGGATGTGGCTCTGGGCACCTGCTCTAGTGTGAGGTGTCCCTGCCCATGGTAGGGGGGTTGGAACTAGATGATCCTTGAGGTCCCTTCTAACCCTAACAATTCTATGATTCTAAAAGACAACAAGAAGAAAATAAGAAAAATGTGTCTTTTGTAAAAGCTGTAATGAGGGAAATGCTCAGCTTTCCCCAGTGACTGTATTTGGCTGTATTGAACTTGATATTTTTGGACCCTTACTAGAGTCTTGGATTTATCAGGAAGATGAAAAACTGTAGTTTCCCTGTGAAGAGCAGCAGGCAAATTGTGTTCTCTCTGAAGTAATCACTTGGCAGCCTTTGCTTCAGATGCACTCTTGGCCACCTTGACGTGTGTTGTGGTGGTCTTTACATGAACAGGCTTGTATTTGTGGGTCAGGGTTATCATACCTGTGGAAATCAGCTGCCCTGCTATGCAAAATTGGAAAGCACTTTTTAATTATATAAGATTTAAGAATAACAATGTTACAATTCTAATTTTTTAAGGAGTTACAAGATTATAAAACAATAACAATGATTACTGACATTAAATTTTGCAGTAAGAGCATTTCATTACTGTGCTCTTGTCATCGTGTCTAGCTTATAAAGACAGCTTTAAACTTAAGGAGGGCAGATTTAGACTGGATATTAGGAAGGAATTCTTCATAGTGAGGGTGGGAGGACACTGAGACAGGTTGCTCAGGGAGATCATGGATGCTGCCTCCCTGGAAGTGTTAAGGGCCAGGTTGGATGAGGCGTTGAGCAACCTGGTCTAGTGGAAGGCGTCCCTGCCCATGGCAGGAGGGTTGGAATTAGATGATCTGCAAGGTGCCTTCCAACTGAACCATTCTATGAATCTATGAATTCTAGCCCTTGAGGTTCTAGTATTTAGAACCCTTTTTTTCCCCTATTTTTTTAATAGATGATGCCTAAATATCAAGTGCCTTACTGCTTTAATGGATTTTGTTAAAACTCAACACTGTTTGAAGATGCTTTAGCTTTACACAAGAGGAGATGAAGTTAACAGAAAACGTAAGGATTCACCTAATGGTATGCAGCTCTTTGCAGAAATGGAGGTGGAAATCAGGTCTACTCTGTCCTTTTCTAACGCTTGAATACCAGCAGTTCTGTTAGAGAATGGAACTACGGTCAGGTTTTGTCAGTTTTGTGTGTACCATTTTATGTTTTAACCCAGGTTCAGCAGAGTTCTTGGCATCCAGGGCTTCACCAAATATATCTGGTTGGAAGATCATCCAGTCCAACCTTCAACCTGGCACTGAAGAGTCAACACTAAACCATGTCCCTAAGCACCAGCTCCACACACTGCTTGAACACCCCCAGGGATGGTGACTTCACCACAGCCCTAGGCAGACCATTCCAATGTTTGACAACCCTTGCAATGAAGAAATATTTCCTAATATCCAGCCTGACCCTCCCCTTGCATAGCTTGTGACCATTTCCTCTGATCCTGTCACTTGTCATCAAGAAGAGGCTGCCCCCTCCTCACTCCAACCTCCCTTCAGGTAGTTGTAGAGAGTGATGAGGTCTCCCTTCAGCCTCCTCTTCTCCAAACTGAACAACCCCAGCTCCCTCAGACACTCTCCATAGGCTATGTGCTCCAGGCCCTTCACAAGCCTCTCATCTGTCAGAGCCATAACTTGCCTGAGTATACTCTCCATGATGGAAGAATATTCTAGTCACCATGCTGCTTACTTTGTATTTGCAACTCTTTCATAGCTAATTATTGCCTAGGTTGCTACTGTGGTTCAGCACCTTTTGCAAGAAACCTATGATTTTTGTTTAAACCCAGTACTTCTTTCAGCATTGTGTAAAAATAATCACTTTGAGAGGGTTTCCCATTACAGAAATCACTTATTGTTTGTCATTAGTCTCTTTCAGTGTGGCAACATTAAGATTCAGTCTGTTGAAGACAGTTGTTTAAGGCAGCTTGTATTGTTGAAAATACAAGGAGGGTTTTAAGAGTTTGCAAACAAACAGTTCTCTTCCGGTGGGGATGCCTTGCTTGGAAAGAACCATTCTTCATATATTTTGTTTAACATTTATTTCTTGGGTCTTCATCTAAATGTGGTTAGAGTAACAGGCAGTGCAAAGAAGAATTTTAATAGCATCCTGATAGTTTCATTTGTGTGACGATAACTCAGTAATAATCAGAGTGACAGAATCACAGAATGTTAGGGATTGGAAGGGACCTCAAAAGATCATCCAGTCCAACCCCCCTGCTAGAGCAGGAGCACCTAGGGTAGTCTGCACAGGAACACATCCAGGTGGAAGTCTCCAGAGAAAGAGACTCCACAATCTCTCTGGGCAGCCTGTTTCAGGGCTCTGGCACCCTCACAGTGGAAAAGTTTTTCCTTATGTTCACATGGAACCTCCTCTGCTCCAGCTTGCACCCATTGCCCCTTGTCCTGTCATTGGCCATCCCTGAGCAGAGCCTGGCTCCATGCTCCCGACACATCTTACAAACACTTACAGTCTCCTCTTCCAAGCTAAAGAGCCCCAGCTCCCTCAGCTTTTTGCTCATAAGTGATACGTTTCACTCGCTTCATCATTTTTGTGGCTCTGCGCTGGACTCTCTCAAGCAGTTCCCTGAGGTCCTTCTTGAACTGAGGAGCCCAAAACTGGACACAGTATTCCAGATGTGGCCTCCCTAGGGCAGAGCAGGTGGAGAGGAAAACCTCTCTCGACCTGCTAACCACAGCTCTTATAATGCACCCCAGGATGCCGTTTGCCTTCTTGGGCACAAGGGCACATTGCTGGCTCGTGGTCATCCTTCTGTCCACCAGGACTCCCAGGTCCCTCTCCTGTGCGCTGTTCTCCAACAGGTGAGTCCCAGCCTATACTGGTCCATGATGCTGTTCTTTCCCAGTTGCAAGACTCTACACTTGCCCTTGTATTTATATAGTAGCCTGGACTCCTTGACTTGTGAGAAAAAAGGAGAGACCATTCACATAATAAGCAGGGAGACTGGGAATATGCCAGCTGCACTCTTGTGTTCCATCCCCACCCCGCATCAATTCACCTGTTGATCGTTTCTAGAGCTGTGATTATCACACAGAGCATTGTTAACATTAATGAATAAAAAGGTGTAAAGTTCTACTGCTCCTATTATGAAGGTCTAGTTATGGTAAATCATGGTGTTGGGCATTTCTGGTTTTCTGGGTTTTTTTCAGCTGTGTTACGTGGGAAGCAGATGTGGAACGTAACAAGTAGTCCCTCCTATCCTTCCAAGAAACAATAAGCCATGACAATAAAAGGAGTGTATAGATTACAGTTATTAATGAGCTACAGAGCTGTCTCTGTCACAACCATTAAATTCATTACAATTTAGTTGCATGTTTTGGAGTTTCACATGAAAATGAATAGGTGATTTACATCATTCACATCATGTTATTAGAGGATAATTTTTTAATTGGCAAGCCTGTTTATTTTTTCATGTGTAACTAAGTTGCTTCAGTAGCTCTGACATTACTTGTTCAAACAATTTGTGAAGCTTTTGAGAATCTTCAGAGTAACCCTCCAGATTGTCTTACACTTTTTTCCTGAACTTTATTCAGCACCTCTTGAATGAAAGTTAAGTGGCTGGGAGGAAGGGGATGGTATTTGACCTTCAATTTTTCTTCTGGAAGGTCCACACACACTGTTGACCTCACTCATCATGGCAACTGACAATCAAGTTTCTTTCTTTGCCTCTTCTTATGTGGACTAATTTCTTTTTTTTTTTGTGGATAGTCTCTGGGTTGGTCTCATTCTCCCTATTTGGACTTGCCAGTTGAAGGATGCAGGACAGAGTCTCTGTTTGCTTTTTTCACAGCAGTCTATGAAATTGACATCAGTAAGAATCAGTTTTAAACATTCATTGCCTGGTGAAACCTCTGTCACTCAGAAGACTGTTAGATGATTCCAGAGATGCATGTAGAGAAGGTGGCGTTAAAACCTAAAATGCATCAAAATCAGAGAGCGCACTGATGGCAGTGCCACTTTAGGTACTGAAGAGTCCATTTTAAGTTACAGAGAAGGAGGCTGAAAATAGCTTATGTTTTGCCCAGAGAGGAAGGCATGTGGGGATAAATCATGGATCACATTGGCTGTTTGTGGACGGAGCAGATGGCAGCAGAACAGACTATTGGAGTTGTGTCTGGTACCTAAAGTGCTACCATTGATTTCAACCTTAGGGTAGTAGATTAAGTTATATGTCACGGAGATGTGCCTTTGTACACAACTATCTTAATATTACAGTGCCACCAGCAGAAAAGATGCTCTCTGTTTTGTCATCTGCATAGCATGGATTTTCTTTAGCATCCAATAGCCATTCTGTTAAAGTCTGAGAGAGATGCTTCAGTGGCATGAGATTAAGACTTGCATTAATAAAGCAAACCATTTGCACTCTTACAGATAGATAGGTGCTACTATAACTAAGATTTCACCTCAACCTGAGAAGAAAGTTCTTTACAGTGAGGGTGACAGAGCACTGCAACAGGCTGCCCAGGGGGGTTGTGGAGTCTCCTCTGGAGACTTCCCAAACCCACCTGAATGCATTCCTGTGCAGACTACCCTAAGTGATCCTGCTCTGGCAGGGGGGTTGGACTCAATGATCTCTTGAGGTCCCTTCCAACCTCTAATGTACTGTGATACTATGATACTGTGGTAACCTGCTGGGGACAGTTCATCTAACCAGAGCAGAGGAAGAAGCATCTTAGAATCACAGAATCATAAAATCAGTCAGGGTTGGAAGGGACCACAAGGATCATCTAGTTCCAGCCCCCCTGCCATGGGTAGGGACACCTCACACTAGATCAGGCTGGCTAGAGCCCCATCCATCTTATTTAACAGAGGAGTCACCTGCATACACCCTAGCTCCGGAGTTAACTTAAGCAAGTTAAATAAACTGTATTGGAAATCTGATTGCCCTTCCATCTGGAGCAGTAATCTTGCATAGTCTGAGAAATTTCAGGAATTGCTTGGTTACATTGTTGGTACCACGGAGCTGGACACTTCTGGACACTTCTAACACTTCTGATCTTCTAAATAGTAAAATGTTTCAAGGTGCATGATGAATAGGTGAAGCATTTTAATATCTCAGCTTAGATTTTTTATTGCCTTTTTAAAAAATCAAAATGAATGAGAAGAAACATTGGCTCACAAGTCCTTCAGAATTTACTGAAGTGCCAAATGTGCTTCAGGAAAAATAATGTCCTCTGCAGTGTATTTCGTGCTTCAGATTATTGAACTACGTGCACATTGTTTGCTAATAGTATGAGAAACCAGGATTTTAATGTTTTTCACATATATGCTTTTACATCTAAAACATATTTAGCTAAGCTTATTCACTTGTGTATTTTGCCTCTTTGTAGTGCTGTTTATTTACTAACAAACCATTTTTTAAATGCTGTACTTGTGCTTGTTGAATGATAATTAAGATTCAGTTAAAAAAAAAAAGACTTTCACAAATATGAGTAAATATTTTTGCAGAAAAGAAATGCAATGTTATCCATTTCTTAACAAAATCTTAATTAAAAAAAATGTCTAAGCCAAGTTACTTCCAAAGATTGCACTTCTGTAGTGGATACTTCTTGGTAGCTGACAAGAGCTGCCTTCCTGAAGGGATCCTACAGGAAGGTTGGAGAGGGACTTCTCATAAGGGAGTCCAGCAATAGGACAAGGGGGAATGGTTTGAAGCTGAGGGAGAGTAGGTTTAGAATGGATCTTACAAAGAAGTTCTTTGGTAAGAGGGTGGTGAGACTCTGGAATAGGTTGCCCAGGGAGGCTGTGGATGCCTCATCCCTGGGGGGTCGTCAAGGTCGGATTGGATGAGGCATGAAGCAGCCAAATGTAGCTGAGAGGTGTCCCTGCCCATGGTGGGGAGGTTGGTGTAGATGATCTCTAAGGTCCCTTCCAGCCTAAGCCATTGTATGACTTGCATTCTGTGAGGAGAGGTTCTTCACGAATAAGGGAAGAGGTTTTGTGTGCAGATCTCAACTGTACAGAGTCCTAATTTTTTGATTCTTTTAATTGTAGTAACACATCTTTTTGTAAGGTAACTTTCCTGGATATTTACAAGGAACATCATGATCTAATATTTTTTTATGGAAGGACATGAAATTGCTTAAAAGGTAAATTAGTTCTGTTGGGTGATGAGAATGCATGTGCTGATTTTGTCTGTTTTGAATGACCAGGTGACCTGTAGTTAACTACTGTGAGTGCTTTTCATTCCATGAGCCAATCCATCAGTTCTCTAGAATGAGACACGGTTCTGTAACATTTGAAATAGATGAGGAATACTTGGCTGATGTATTTCATTTCCAGAGCAGAGTGACAGCTTTGCTTTACAGAGGTGGTTTTCAATTTCAGTTTTGTTTCACCAAGCCTTTTCTGTTAATTACTTTTTTACCCTAGATTGCCAATGGTTCAGGTAATTACAGGAATCCAGAAATGAGTGAGTCACTTAGGAAAGTGCTTAAAAAAACAAACAAACATAAACATGATGTTATTTATTTTTTATTTTATTTGTCTTGCACACTGAGGAGAGGATATATGTTAGGAGCCTAACTATATGCTGTTTACTTCTAGCAGAAATTTCTTTGAAGCATGCAAATACTCTTGACCAAGAGGTTCTCAAGGTACAGCTGATTTGGGATCAGCTGGGACCATGCTGGTGGCAGAGGGGTTGGACTCCATGATCTCTGGAGGTCCCTTCCAATCCCTAATATTGTGTGGTTCTCTGGAGTAATGCTCAATGCATTTGAGTAGATACAATTTTGTGGGTTTGCTTGTGTGTGCTGCTGGGTGAGTCCAGTTACAGCATGATGTTTGTCTTTCATCAGCTGTCCAGTAATTCTCATTTATTTGGTCTGCTGATGTGAAAAACCTCAGCTATTAACCTTTCTGCTGTAGATGATGGTTCTGAGGATTTTTGTACAATCCCCATCCTCAAGTACCTCACTGTAGGATGGATCTTCAGACTGGTCAGCCTGCAGATTCCTCAGTTACACAATGATACTGCTTTCGGAGGCAGAAGGTGAGAGCTCTAGAGACTCAACAGATCTATGAGGCACATTACAGATGTAATTTTTAAAAACATATTCTGTTCGTCTGATTTAGAATTCAAAGTCTTGAATTATTTAGATAAAAGCCAGTCTTGTACCTTTTCCTCCTATTGCACTGTCAGTACCCCAGTATCAACTATCCTCTGACCAGAAATCTGAGATTGCAAGTGCTTGGATGCATATAAGCCAGTTGTTATCACAGAATGTTAGGGGTTGGAAAGGACCTTGAAAGATCATCTAGTCCAACCCCCCCTGCCAGAGCACGATCACCTAGAGTAGTTCACACAGAAACACATCCAGGTGGGTTTGGAATGTCTCCAGAGAAGGAGACTAATGCCTCCCCACACACACACACACACACACACACTTCCTTCTTTCCCTTAGCTTTTGTATCTGAGCTGATGCCATATGGTGCGGAAGACATCTTTGGTCAGTTTGGGTCAGCTGGCCCAGCTGTGTGTCTCCCCAGGATACTGCTCATCCTTCAGCCTGCTGTTGGAAGAGCCCAGCCTTGGTGCTGTGCAAGCGCTGCTCAGCAGCAGCCAAAACTTTGCTTTGTTATCCACACCCTTCCAGCTAGCACCGCAAAACACAACACTATGAAAGATGCTGTGGGGAAAACTAACTCCCTCTCAGCCAAGCCAAATACAATGTATTTCCAAGAAAGAGGAACAGGGTTTATTCCAGGTCACTGCTTATCCTGTCATCTTTAAGTAGAGGTGACCCACCACCATTAGTGGTCCAACAGCATCATCCTTCCAGTTCTCTGGAGCTCTAGAAGTACTGCCTGGTTTACTGCTGCTTGCTGCCCATCTTGTATCTGTGTGCAGCATGCCTTGAGGAGTCATCTTCTGAATCCACAAAGCAGAACAGTTTCAGCTTGGGAAGTGCCACTGGTCTCAATCTACTGCTGGAAGATTGTATAGACTGCACACATTTTCCCCTCGTGTCTCTTATGTTCAGCTTGGGACTCTCTCCAGTTTTAAATAATTTCATTCAGCTTCTTTGTTCTGGCCAGAGATATTTTGCTTGTCAAATTTCCATCCTTTTCTCTTTTGCCATATTCATGCCTCCTAAATGTTGTCAATAGCCAACTACTAAGCATTTCTTAATGCTTAGTAATAGTATTGATAGGATCCAGCCTGGAGGTATTCTGTAAACTCCCTCATTCAGCCCTATGAGGAGAGGCTGAGGGAGCTGGGGTTGTTTAGCCTGGAGAAGAGGAGGCTCAGGGGAGACCTCATTGCTGTCTGCAACTACCTGAAGGGAGGCTGTAGCCAGGTGGGGGGTTGGTCTCTTCTCCCAGGCAACAGCAACAGAACAAGAGGACACAGTCTCAAGCTGCACCAGGGGAGGTTTAGGCTGGGTGGTAGGAAAAAATTCTTCACAGAAAGAATGATTGGCTAGTGGAGTAGACTGCCCAGGGAGGTGGTGGAGTCACTGTCCCTGGAAGTGTTTAAAAAAAAGACTGGATGAGGCACTTAGTGCCATGGGTTAGTTGATCAGATGGTGTTGGGTGATTGGTTGGACTTGAGGATCTTGAAGGTCTTTTCCAACCTGGTTAATTCTGTAATTCTGTGTGCCTTGTCAGTAGGTGCCATCATCTGTTCTTCACATAGTTCCTCACTCATTTTTTCTGTTCTTTTGCTAGCATTGCAGTCCAGACTTGGTTTTTATAATTAGATCTTCTGTAATGCTCTCACTAACTGCCAGTCAGGACTTAAACCAGCAGAAGTTTTTGTCATTTCAGTTACTTAGTGCGAAAAAAAATTAATCTCATAGTGTATAAGAATATCCGTTCTGCTGTGCTGTTGGTTGGGGTTTTTTCATAGAATCACAGAATCAGTCAGGATTGGAAGGGACCACAAGGATCATCCAGTTCCAACCCCCTGCCATTGGCAAGGACACCTCACACTAGATCAAGCTGGCCAGAGCCTCATCCAGCCTGGCTGCAAACACCTCCAGGGACCTCAACCACCTCCTTGGACAACCCATTCCAGGCTCTCACCACTCTCATGGGGAAGAACTTCTTCCTCACATCCAGTCTGAATCTACCCACTTCTAGTTGTGCTCCATTCCCCCTAGTCCTATCACTACCTGGTATCCTAAAAAGTCCCTCCCCAGCTTTCTTGTAGGCCCCTTCAGATACTGGAAGGCCACAATGAGGTCACCTCAGAGCCTTCTCTTCTCCAGACTGAACAGCCCCAACTCTCTCAGTCTGTCCTCACAGGAGAGGAGCTCCAGCCCTCTGATCATCCTGGTGGCCCTTCTCTGGACACCTTCCAGCATGTCCATATCCCTCTTGTAATAGGGACTCCAGAACTGGATGCAGTACTGCAGGTGAGGTCTCACCAGAGCAGAGTAGAAGGGGAGAATCACCTCCCTTGACCTGCTGGCCACACTTCTCCTTCTCCCACACTTCTCTTTCTCCACACTTTTCCCCCCAGTCGACCCCTGCATGTATATGGAAGAACCTCTTTTGTCATACAATCTATGTTAACATATATAATACTAGGGGAAATACCTATATCCTGTCACATCTGTTTCAGTTTTCTTTGACTTCTTTAACAGGCTCTGTGAGTCATAATTACTTTTTAAAAAGCCAGTATTGGTTGAGGGAGTGGACAGTTTGGAGAGTTAAGAAGGGAACTGCACACACGCCCCCATCCCTTTTAGTTTAGAAGCAATGCTGCTGTCAGGAAAGATGGTGCCCAACCATCTCATGTTTTTAATGGAATTGGGTGTAAGTTTTCAAAACCTGATTGCACACTAAAGCATAAAGGCTGCAATTTAGATGCAGTTTTATTTCACCGTTTTTGTTTTATGTGAAGTAGTTATTTTAGCTGCACAGATTATTTCAGCCTATTCAACACAGACCAGCACTGTGTTTTAACTAGGTTCTGTGATGCACAAGACCAAGCTTCTGCATATATCAGCAGTGGTGTGAGGTGAGGGTTAGGCACATGATCCAAGGGCTGGAACGCCTCTGCTATGGGGAGAGGCTGAAGGGAGCTGGGGTTGTTCAGCCTAGAGAAGAGAAGACTTGGAGGGGACCTTAGAGCTGCCTTCCAGTACCTGAAGGGATCCTACAGGAAGGCTGCAGAGGGACTTTTCATAACAGTGTCTAGAGACAGGACAAGGGGGAATGGTTTTAAGCTGAGGAAGAGTGGGTTTAGACTGGATCCTAGGAAGAACTTCCTAGGTGGTGGGACTCTGGAATAGGTTGCCCAAGGAGGCTGTGGATGCCTTCTCCTTGGGGAGTGTTCAGGGCCAGGTTGGATCAGTCCTTGAGCAGCCAAGTCTAGTTGAGAGGCATGCCTGCCCATGGTGAGGAGGTTGGAGGATCTCTAAGATCCCTTCCAACCTACGCCATTCTATGATTCCATGATTGTGAGTACTTAGTAAAACATTAATTCACACTTCACAAGCTCCTTGCCTGCAGGAGTGTCTGCCTTCAGACTCTGGTGGTGAAAAGGAGCTGCATGAACCTGGTGCGACACAACTGCTCTGGTCTTACAAAAAATTCAGTTTTACACTTCAGTTTATTGCCTTGAAACCATTGTAGCATGGGTAGTATTTGGATATACAAACATCCAGAGAGCTGAGCTATGCCCTCTTTTTGAAAACAGAAATTGCTGCACATAAGAGACACGAGGGGAAAATGTGTACAGTCTATACAATCTTCCAGCAGTAGATTGAGACCAGTGGCACTTCCCCGAAAAAATAAATTACCCGAAATTTGCAGCACATTCATATTCAATTTCATCACAGCAGATGCTCATTAGTATGTTGTTATTAATTGGTATTCACTTTAGGTTTTGTTTAAAATGAAGATAATAATTAGGTTTTAATTACTGCATCTTTGTAAGGGGGCTGGGGGGAGGGGAGGAAATGCCTCTCAAAGCACTGAAGTATTTCCTGTGCGCTTCGCTCTGTTACGTCTAAGCCTTGAAAGAGTCTCTGAGACACGTTTTTCTGCCAAGAGACTTCTTTTCCATTTCCTTTTTCTTTCCTGCTTTTAAACTATTAAGAATTAGTTCTAAAGGATTTATTTGATGGACATACTGAATCATATCATAGTAGTAAGAGCCACTGTTCTTTCTAATCAAATTACCAAAAAGGCTTTTCACAAAAGTAACTCTCTCAAGCAGCTGATTAATGAAGTGGTGCCACTGTTTTGTATTATAATTAATTGAAGTAATAGAAATAATTCAGTAGCCTGTGGAAATTATCTGCTTTGCAAGGCAATCTAATAGAGTTAGCAAACTAGAAGGGTGAGTTTTTCTTGGGTTTTTAATTTCTTCTTGCCTTTGTCAGCTGTAAAACCATAGGTGAGAGAATGAAAAAGAGTAAATTATAAAGAACACAAACTGGCAACATCACAGAGAGGATCTGAAGAAATCAGGGAGAGTCTGGTAGAGAAGAAAGCAAAAGGACAGAAGATTTAAAGTGTCATGAGTGTGGTAGGACTATAGAGAAGTATAGGAATTTGAGAGATGTGAAAGAGTAAATAAAAGACTTCTTCCCACTGTATAGTAAGATGAGTAATCTAAGAAGCATTAGCACTAATCACCACATCTTACTTTGGTTAATACAGGAATTCACAATGGTTCAAAAAAAGAAAATAGATAGGGGCACTTTAGGACATGGCTTAATGGCCATGGTGGTGTAGGGTTGATGGTTGGATTCAGTGAACTCCAAGGTCTTTTCCAAATGAGATGTTTCTATGATTCAGTTTCCCAGCCTGTTCAAATGTGCACTTTCAAGATATGGGGAGGTTTTACATGCTGCTTGAAAGGTGTTTAATAGAACAGCACTCTACCTAGGTAAGCAAAATACCAGAACTAAAACCATTAGCTCAGTCTTCTGCTCCCTTGCTGTTGTGAATTTCCATCAGGTTTTCCTTCTATCTTTCTGTTTTCCCTTTCCTCAGACCCTTCTCACCCAGATTCTCCAGGCCACCATGCTGCCCATGGGTACTGACAGGATTTTAAAAGTTGGTGTGTTAGCCACTCGGGCACCCTGTTAATAGGGTGGAGGAGAATGAGGCATCTCAACTGAAGTTCCTTGAGATGTGATCTAAACCAGCCAGCATCGAGGGCACAGGCTTGTAATTTTAACACCTAAATGCAGTTACCACTAACCTTTCTTCCATAAGAGGAAAGCTGGTGATGGTGCATCTTAAGTCCTCAGGCACTGTCTTCAGGGTAGGAAGATTCTCACCAATGGTTAAATCCTTCCAGATCCCCTTACTTTCAGACAGTTGAACTTTGGCATTTCTAAAAATGAGGAGAAAAGGTGGACACTGGCAATTTTTCCACCTTCCCTGTGTAAAATTAAGGAAACCAAGTTCAGTTCTCTGTTCCTACAAGAAGGGTTACAAACCTATGTCTCCTTTTTCTGGAAAAATCCTCTGCTCGTGGGCTGTGCTGTTATACAGAGAGGGAGTCAAGACCATTCTTCATTTGAAATTTCCCTTTGGTGTGGAAAAAACACCTTCGTGAGCGTGGAATGAGCACACAAGGGGGTCTTGCTCCAGAGCTGGTTTTAGGCATTTGTGAGACAGAAGAAGAAATGGTGCTGCCCTTAGTCCAGTGTCTTGTTCAAACTTCAGTAGCTCTAGGGACCGTACCCACACTAAGCAGTCAAGAAGGGTGGACTTGGGCATGTGTGGAAGCACAGCTGACCTTCAGGAACTCCAGAAATACAAATGAGTGGCATCTGTGAGGTCTCCTTTCCTAGAGTCTGCCCTAGTGAGCAAAACTAGGACTCTAGTTTTGTACTTAGTCATGGGAAAATTTGCTTTTCCAGTGTTCTTAATTTACCTGTTTTGTTCAGAAGACACCATCAGTTTCCTGTTACATAACCTGCATTAACTTAAATTCTTCCTGGAAAGGTAGGTTGGAGATTTGTAATTGGCCTCCTGATGCTACAGGAAACAATTCTGAAACTGTATTAAACTTAGATTTCCTCAAATTAATATTTCATTGGCCAAGTACAATGATTTTTTTTTTTCATTACAGCTGTTATTTTTGTATTAGAAATTTAATTTTTCTGTCAAAGGAGTGAATAACTCTGCTGAATACAAACTATATACCTTTGGTACCTTCATCTATTTTTTTTTTTCCTCTCCTGTGTTAAATGTTTGGTTGCATGGAAATAACAAAGTATTCTTTCCATGAATGGAAGCTGTCAAAGAAGCAGACTTGCCTGCTGAAGTCAATTCTTAATGAAATCGAGAAATAGATCATCATGGAACAAATCAAAACATCAGAATAGAGTTTTATTTTTGTGTCCTCACCACTCAGTCTTTCATGGGAAGAAAGAATGCATAAATGCTACAAATTTAGCTCAAGTTCTTACCATAATGTTGGGGGTGTCAGGCTTTCTTTACACCCAAAAAAAAACCCCCACCACCATTAAAAGTCAAATATTATTTGAGTTTGAACTTTTAGGGATTGGGCTCTTTTTAAACCTACAGGTTATCAGAAAATAAAGAAATAGAAAAAGTGGTGACATAGGTAATTCCTAAAGTCTTTCTGTATTTCATGGACCTCTTCCTCGGATTCATAAGTGTGCCATTATATTTATTAACTTTACTGCATGAAAAGTCTTCAAAAACCCTTTTGTTTTCCAGCAGTTACTAACTGTAAGATGTGACAGGAAGCTAAAAGGAAGGAGTTACTAGCACATTATCAGTAAAATATATATGCATATAATTTATATATGTATATATAATTATACATATATATAATACATATATATAAATATTTTTTTAATATGTATACCAAAATTTGCTTTCTTTACACAAAAAAAACCTCGGCATTAACAGTCAATTATTTGAGTTTGAACTTTCAGGGATGGGGCTCTTTTCCCTTATTTAAACCTAGAGGTTATCAGAAAACAAGGAAATAGAAGAAGTGGTGATATATGTAATTCCTAAAGTCTTCAATTTAGTGGACCTCTTCCTTGGATTCAGAAGTATGCCATTATATTTATTAAACTTCACTGCATGAAAAGTCTTTAAAAAAAAACTTTTGTTTTCCAGCAGTTACTAATTGTAAGATGTGAAAGGGAAGGAGTTACTAACAGATTATCAGTAATGTTTGGGGGTTTTTTAACATATATATTTTTTTATTTATATATGTGTGTGTGTATATATATATTTACTTACATGTATATCTACTTATATTTACTTACATATGTATCTACTTACATTTACTTACATGTATATCTACTTACATTTACTTACATGTATATCTACTTACATTTACTTACATATATATCTACTTACATTTACTTACATATATGTATCTACTTACATTTACTTACATATGTATCTACTTATATTTACTTACATATATATCTACTTACATTTACTTACATATATATCTACTTACATTTACTTACATATATGTATCTACTTACATTTACTTACATATATATCTACTTACATTTACTTATATATATCTACTTACATTTACTTACATATATGTATCTACTTACATTTACTTACATATGTATCTACTTACATTTACTTACATATGTATCTACTTACATTTACTTACATATATATCTACTTACATTTACTTACATATATATATCTACTTACATTTACTTACATATATGTATCTACTTACATTTACTTACATATGTATCTACTTATATTTACTTACATATATATCTACTTACATTTACTTACATATATATATCTACTTACATTTACTTACATATATGTATCTACTTATATTTACTTACATATACATCTACTTATATTTACTTATATATATCTACTTACATTTACTTACATATGTATCTACTTACATTTACTTACATATGTATCTACTTATATATACTTATTATACTTATATATATACTTATATATATATTTACTTTTATATTTATAGACATATATTTACTTACATATTTCTTTTTTTTATATATATATATACACACACTAAAATTGTGGGGTTTTTTAGATCCCTCTGTCTGTGTGCACATATACATTTTAAATACTGCTTTTTGTTTTGTTTTGTGTTGTTGTGTTTTTTTTTTCCCTTGGTATTTTCTTTATCCATTTAAGCAGTGACTTTCAATTAGCCTGCCTACTAATATCAGGTCACTAAACTCCATAGCTGATGCTTTATTCTTGCGTGTGGGTTGTCATTCGTTTGCTTCAGTTGGTTGGCAAAGGTTGTTGTATATCCATTACCAGCAACACAGCACTTTGCATTTCTGAATTGACAAGCAGCTATATTGACCTAGCGCTTATTATGGGTCAACAGCTGCGTTAACCGACGGAAGGACTGAGGGGCAATTAAAATGAATTGGCAAAAATATATCTTCCTAATTTACTCCAATTTGTTATTTATGCTAACATTGTATGGCTTCTATGGTGACACTAAACAGAATGGACCCAATAATGGCAATTAACATAAAAATATAATGGCTAATCAAATTGACAGCAACTGTTTCTCATCATCTCGACACACAATACATTATCAAAACAAACTATTATGAAGGAGGTAATTTCAGTGTTCTATTCAACCTGCTTCATGTGTGCAGTCAGGGAGATGTGTACCAGCAATTACAGCTGAATCTAAAAAACTAAACAAATAACTTAATCGCTGTCGTCCTCCTTTTTTCTTCTTCAGGAAGCAGTAATCAGGATTTACTAAAAATAACTGGTGTATAATAGTATAATGATGATGCATATCGTAGAATAGCTAATAAGGAATAAAATAAGCTTCTGTGTGTCTTTTTTTTTTTTTAATAGGTTCATATGAAGTGGAAAAAAAGTCCTGTTAAAATACATAAAAAATAACTCAGCGGTAGTAAGAGTTGTCAAATGTCTCAACATGAGTTGCTTAATAGTTATGGATACTTTATAACACGTCAGCAGAGGTGTACAATTAGCTGAATTTAGTAAAAAAGCTTGGCTTGATTGGGTAGAAGAATGAAATGCTGAATTGGAGCAGAATTCCAATAAGCAGAAGTAGTTTACCAGTTGCTCTTCCGCTGCATTTTTAGGGTTGTTCCTTGCAGTATACTGAGTCAGTTTTGTGTTAGTCTAACCATGTTCTTTGCTGGTTTTATAGCTCATCAAGAAAATCGTGAAGAGTTTGCACATACCTACATGTGTACTAAACTTACTTAAATGGATATTACTTCCTCATTTGATGATCATAGAGATACAGAATGGTCCAGGCCAGAAGGGACCTCCAAAGGTCATCCAGTCTGACCTCCCTGCAGTCCTCAGGGATGTCCTCAACTAGACCATGTTGCCCAGGGCCTCATTGAGCCTCACTCTGAATATCTCCAGGGGAGGGGCCTCAGCCACCTCCCTGGGCAACCTGTTGCGTTGTGTTCCACCACCCTCATAGTGCCACCACCCTTTTTCCTGATATCCAATGAAGTTACGGTTTGCTCATTCTTAATGAGGATTTTTGTAATGTGCAGGTCTTCAGGCAATTATTTGCCAATATTTGAACTCTGCTGTCTTAAACAGAAGGGACTGGAATGTGGGCTTGTTGAACAAAGAGTTCAAGAAGGTTAACTTCAAGGAGTGTAATTTTAGCATGGGCAAAATGGATCTCGTGCCTGAGAAACCTTCTAGGGCACAGAATGATGGCAGTGAAGACATGCAGGCATCTACTTTTGGTATTTTTGGACTAGAGGACTAGCATAGAGGTTTGAGGTCACTGACATTCAGAGCATTATATTGAATATCATCTTCCCTGTGCACACACCTGCAGCTTTTTGAATTGTGTGATTACCAACATGCAGTAGCCTTCACAAGGTGATAACATGGCTGTGAAGGTACATATGCACCTGCTCCTATTTGAATGGCATCATGACAGTTTGTGTAACCACAGCTGCATGGGGCTGTGGGTGGAAAGGGAGAGAATACAGCCAAACACCTGTATTCATCAAAACCATACATTCATTCTTTTCCTTTTTTGAGATCATTGCATTGTACAGCATATTAAAGCATGAGAATCACAGAATGGTTTGAGTTGGAAGGGATCTCTAAAGGTCATCTAGTTCAACCCCTCTGCAGTAAGCAGGGACATCTTCAACTAGATCAGATTGCCCAGAGACCTGTTGAGCCTGACCTTGAATATCTGCAGGGATGGGGCCCCAACCACCTCCCCGTGCAACCTGTTCCAGTGTTCCACCACCCTCATGGTAAAGAACTTGTTCATAACATCCAATCTAAATCTACTCTTCTCTCATTTCAAGCCATTGCCCCTTGTCCTATCACTGCAGGCCTTTGTAAACAGTCCCTCTGCAGCCTTCTTGTAGCCCCCTTCAGGTACTGGGAAGCTGCTATTCTCCCCAGAGCCTTCTCTTCTGCAGGCTGAACAACCCCAGCTCCCTCATCCTGTCCTCATAGCAGAAGAGTTCCAGACCCCCAGTCATTTCTGTGGCCCTCCTCTGGACCTGCTCCATCAGGTCCATGTCCTTCTTGTGTTGAGGGCCCCAGAGCAGAGTAGTGACAGAATCACCTCCCTCAATACTGAAGTTATTCCTTTATCCCATCATTCTTAGGGCTTTCATTTTGTTACCAAAGCAGCATTGTGGTACATGCATCGGTAAGAATGGATCAATGCAATTTATCTTTCTGTGTGAGTGGAGAAGTTTAGTATGATTTGTATAAATCCTTGGTATAAATTGTGAGAAGTGTAAAGATATTTTGCAATGTATAATAATAATAATAATAATAATAATAATAATAATAATAATAATAATAATAGTTCCAAAATCTGATGTGAATGGAATGTATCAACTGTTAAGGGTGAAAAGAAAAAAAAAAACCAGAATCACCTTTGGATAGTGGAGTTAGAAATGAGTGCAAGAGACACACTTTTGAGATGGGTTTTTATTTGCTGTCTTCTTATATTGCAGTATTCTGATAAGGCCCTGTACACTCAGCTCTGCTTCTACCGATACATTTTTGATGTGGACTATGCGATGGATAAAGTGATTACTGAAGAGGAGAAAGGTAAGTTTGAACTTTTGATTTATTTACTATAGTTTAACAGCAACTTTGTACTCTTCAAGTCTGACCTACAAGGCTGTAATCTAAATCAGAAAATGGAAGAAAATGTTAATTTAGGAATCCCCTGTAGGAGGAATGTCTTTGTAGAATCACAGAATATACCTGGCTTGAGTCAATCTCCAAGATCCTCCAGTCCAACCTTCGAGCCAGCACTCAAGGGTCAACACTAAACTGTGTTCCTATGCACCAGGTCCACACACCACTTGAACACCCCCAGGGATGGTGACTCCACCACTGCCCTGGGCAGAACATTCCCATGTTTGAGAACCCTTTTAGTGAGACAGCCACCAACCTTTACATCTCCCACTAGTCCTTCTCAGTTTACAAACATCAGGTCTAGCAGGCAGCCATCCCTTGTTGGCTCATTCACCAGTTGTGTTAGGAAGTTATCTTCCAAGCACTCCAAGAACCTCCAGGGCTGCTTCCTGTCTGCAGTGTTTTATTTCCAGCAGATACCCAGGAAGTTGAACTCCCCTACCAGGACAAGGGCTAGTGATTGATTCTGAGACCTTCCCCAGACACCTATGAAACACTGCAGACCCCCCATTGTGACATCTCTCTTGCTGACCTTTCCCCTGATTCTCACCCACAAGCATTCAACCACAGTGTTGAATCATCACCATCATCGTCATGCACGAGGCAGTTGAGACCTGCCAAGGGCCACTCCACCACCTCTCCTTCTGGGCCTGTCCCTTCTGAAGAGCCTGTAGCCATCCAAGACAGCTCTCCAGCTATGGGAGTTAACCATTTTAAGAATGTACTATTTGTCTTTTTTCTTCTATGAACCAACTGCACTTGGGAAAAGTCCTTTATTTGAACATTTCTGCACCATTAGAGAAATGTCTTCGGTTGAGGTTTGATTAATTAAAATATATGTATACAATAGCTAAAAGAAAAGCCAATTAAAACTGAAAGTTCAGCTATTAATATTGAAGAGACACTTTTTAGCAGGGAGGGAATGATGGCACAAGAGAAGCAGTCATGCTGACTGTGTACAAAGCCCTCTTAAATATACAGATTAAGCTAATGTTAGCACAGTTATGTTTTTTTCCTTCTCCCAGTATTACAGTATTTCTGAACTAAAACTTCTCTAAGCTGTAATGGATCCACAGGTTTTGTACAGCTAAGTGGTTTTCAACCTGCCAGAAGAATATTTCTGAAGGACCAACTGCAGATTCTAAATAAAGCCATGTTTGGGTCCCACTGTTCAAGTGCATTGTCCACAGAGAGCATCTGTGGATTCTGCTGCATTCTCTGTGTGGTTTTGGTGGTGCCTGTGATGAAAAGGTGTTACCACTGGAGACCTCTGTTCTGATGCCTGGTCTGCTGTCAGAGTCTTCTCCACCCTTGCCTTGCATCACCATCTAGGTTGCTGGATGATAGACAGAGACTAAACAGAAGTCTTTCTGAATGTTATTTGATAAGCATTATATGCAAATCAAAATAGTGTAACTTCTTAGCTGAAAAATGCTGAAATAGGTGAACAGTCTGGTTTTGACCTGTGGTACTTAAGGTTTCTTCTTTTAGAGATTCTCATTTCCTATCCTGATGCTTCTAGGGCAGTGAACCCCTGCTGTTTGCATTTAAAAATGGCTTTGTACATCCAAAGGTCATGGCTGTGTGCCATCTTTCACAAGATTGCATCGGGTTGGGAAGGACCCCCAAAGGTCAGCCTTTGTCCAACCCCCTGCAGGCAGCAGGGACACCTCCAACTAGGTCAGGCTGCCCAGGGCCACATTGAGTCTGATCTTAAATGTCTCCAGGGATGGGGCTTCAACACTATCCCTGGACAACCTGTTCCAGTATTTCACCACTCTCGCCGTAAAGAACTTTTTCCAAGTTAAACGTCCCCTGCTCCAGTTTCAAACCATTGCCCCTCATCCTATCAGTCTAAGCCCTTCTAAACAGTCCTTCCCCAGCCTTCTTGTAGCTCCCCTTCAGATACTGAAATGTAGTTATAAGGTCTCCCTGGAGCCTTCTCTTCTCCAGGCTGAACAGCCCCAATTCTTTCAGTCTGTCTTTACAGGAGAGATGCTCCAGCTCTCTGATTATCTTTGTGGTCCTCCTTGTATTAGTCTAATATAACTTTTTAGATACACTGAAGGAATGCAACACAGTACCTACTACTGGTAGCTGAAACTGAATTACTTTGTGTAATGACATGATAATGACATAAGTGTAGAAGAGGCTTCTTGAGTGGTCGTATCCAATCACCTGCTGCTGTAGACCACCACATTTTTAAGGACTGCAAGTTTATGACCTTCATTTTGAAACCTGTGGGTGATTCTTCCCCTTTTTGCTACTGTTCAAGATGTGTTTCAGTCCCTCTTTCTGTGATGGCTGAAAATTCACTATAAATTTCCCATTCTAACTTGTTTGTGGCTGGTTTATATCTGTTCAAGGAACAGACTTTATGTATTTCCCTGCCCTGATGTTCTCCACTATGCTTTTGGAAACAGTGGTAACATCTCCATTTTGTCTTAAACTAAGGCAAAGACATTCTTACCTTTCTTTAGGAAGAATGGGTCTCTGCTGCATGGTCCTTCTTTTTAGTACCTTTGTGTGCAGTCTTTTCAAGGCTGAATTACTCTTTGAGTATGAGAAACTAGAAATTACATGGTATTTTAGATGATATCTCTCTTGTTTGTACCATTTGTGCATTTGCTGGAAGTACCTCTGCTGATGGTTTCTTGAGTCACCTATGCCCTGCTCATAGCCATTTCATAGCTATCATTAAGTAATGATAGAAATCTTGAGGTTTTAAGGTGTTTTTTTCTTCCTCCTGCTATTTTGGAAGCATGAGTTCATACCTCAGATTCATGGCATTTTGTTTTACTTTAATTTTCTTAGTTTCATTAATTCTGGACAGCTTTTGTAATTTTAGACAGCAAGGTTAATTAATTATCTCTGAAAAAAATAGGATGGTGGCTTCTGCATTCACATAATTTCCTACCTTGTGCGTGAATCAGAATTTTTTTTCTGGGAGCATCACCAGTAATTGGAGAATGTTCTATAAAATTCTGGAGTAATTCTGAAGGAATTCTAAGAGTTCTGCTAGGAGCTTCTGTTCTCTTGGACAGTTTTCCTTCCAGCATGTTGTATTTTTATCTTTTTCTTAACCCTTTGAAAGTTATTCTATAATCTTCTTCAGCCAGCCATTGATTGCAGTCCTGGTGCTGCAGCAGGCATTATGGACAGATAAATTAGATCTCTGAGTTTTCCTTTGAAGAATTATTCTCTCTCTTTGTTTATTCCTAATGGCAGCTTTAAGTTGCTACTCATCTTGGAGTATCCTATAAAGATTTTTCAATGGCCAAAGTTTCAAGATATAAATCTGTTCTCCACGATACTTGAAAGGAATTCATCTCTCCTCTCCTTCAGAACCCTGAGATTTTGCTGCTAGTTCACTTTTGTCTCTTTGAAATTAATTACAGAACAGCTTTTGTTTTTTTCAGCTATTTATATTGAATGTCTGTAGCATTTATTGAAATGGAATCTAAAATAATAATTGTGATATCAGTAGGAGTTCACAAAGACGCTCAGCCTGCTCCCTTTCCCTGTAAGAGGATCAATACCATACCCTACTTTTTAAAGACAGGATAAATTTAAAGTACCTCTGGTGATGCAGATTCTACAGCTGGTCAGGTTTTACAGCCAGTTTCTTGCTTTAGAGAGCATTTTGTTTCTCAGATGAGTTTTGCTTATTCTGTGCACAGTGGGTGATAGAATATTTTTCTTTCTCTGAGTCTCAGTCTTTCAGCTACAAACCTGATTTTTTTCTGAGGAACACACAGAGAGTTCTCTACTTCTCTACACATCTGGGTTTTCTTATAGACCTTCAAGAGATCAGATTTTTCAGAGTGAAGTACAGCAGAAGGATTAATTAACATGTTTTGCAGACTGTTCTTCTGTTTGTTTATAACACATTCACAACACTGTTCACTCACATTTGATTTGTGATCTGCTGTAATCATTGTGTACTGTTGTTGGTCCATCTTTTCCCTTTGAGAATCAAAAACAAGCAGGTTGGTCTATGTTTTATGGCTTTACTGTTTGAGTGACTGGTGAAGTTACCTATCAGTGATACCACCCAGAAATGTTGGGATTATATAGTTATGGGTCTTTAGTCCTAGTAGTAGAAGTAGCATTTGTCCTCCAAACGTTTGTATTCATCTGGAAGTTTAAGGTCTGCCATGATGATACAATTTAGTATGTTAACATTGTGATACAGTGCAAGGTTCTTAGTTTTCTTACACTAAGTGAAATTCTGAAATTCTTTGCTGCCTTTCTAAATTAGGAACTGTTGCACAGTTGCATCAGGCAAAAAACCCAAAAATCTCTGTGCCAAACCCTCATAATTATTGAATTCTATGAATTATTTTAATCAGAAAATTAAAAAAAATGCTGCATTGTGGCTAGTAACATACCCAAAATGTTTCCAGCACTTTCTTAGATGTACTTTTTCAAAGCTGGGTTGTGGGTTTAGTCAGACACTGCTACCTAGGTGGACAATCAGAGCAGTAAGAAGCAATAGGAGTAAGAAAGCAGTAGCATTGTCTGTTCATTTGGGTGAAAAAAAGGACAGGTAAACTATCAGTGATTTTAAACACGTGATGTTTAAATACAGGAGTATGCTCACTCTGTACACCTTCAGAAATGGAAACCAAGGTATTTTTATGGCTGTGTCATCAGGAGATCAAAATAGAGTGTAGTAAGCTTTTACATCATTATACCATTCAAATATTGGTATTGTTAACTGTTCAGAGATACTACTATTTTCATTTGGCTTCTACAGTAAAATTAAACCCTTTAAAAAACGAAAAGAAATGGAGCCCACATGAAGTCAATACACTACTCTGCCTCATGCAGATGTCTCCAGTTCAGTTCCCCCTCCTGGCATCAAATAGCAGTCTGGATTGAAGATAAGCATGCTGCAGTCTCCTTCATTGATTAATATCACTGAGGTTGTTTATAGTGCTGCAGGGTTTTGTTGAGAAATAGGATCCTGGTCATAGGATTTCTTCAGTTCCATTCTGTAGAATGGGAGTGAAAACCACCATCTTTACACTATCCCACATCTAGAAGAGGGAAAGTCATAAATGTTGTTCTTGGGGCATTTAAGTGGCTTGAGAAGTGGGCCAGTGCCAACTGCATAAGATTCAACAAGTGCAAGGTCCTGCATCTGGATTGGTTCAATCCCAGGCATAAATCCAGGCTGGGTGCAGGGTGGGTTGAGAGTGGCTCTGAAGAAACAGACTTGGGGGTATTGATGGCTGAGAAGCTGAACACAAGCTGGCAGTGCCCTCCTGCAGCCCAGAAGGCAGCCATGTGCTGGGCTGCATCAAGAGGAGTGTGCCCCTTTATGCTGCTCTTGTGAGAGCCCAGCTTGAATACTGCATCCAGTTCTGGTGTCCCCAGCAGAAGAAGGACACAGAACTGTTGGAACAAGTCCAGAGGAGGCATCAAAGATGTTCCAAGGGCTAGAGCACCTCTGCTATGAAGATAGGTTGAGGGAGCTGGGGGTGTTCAACTGACAGAAGACTCCGGGGGTACCGTAGAGCTGCCTTCCAATACCTGAAGGGGTCCTGCAGAAGGACTTTTCATAAAGGTGACTATTGATAGGACAAGGGGGAGTCATTTGAAGCTGAGGGAGAGTAGGTTTAGGCTGAACTTCAAGAAGTTCTTCAGTAGGAGAGTGGTGGGATGACTCTGGAATAAGTTGCCCAGGGAGGCTGTGGATGCCTCCTGCCTGGGGGTGTTCAAGGCCAGATTGGATGAGGCCAGCCAAGTGTAGTTGAGAGGTGTCCATGGCAGGGAGGTTGGAGTAGATGATCTCTAAGGTCCCTTCCAATCTAAGCCGTTCTATTCTATGATTCTGTGAAGTGTTTCAGGGGCAGAGATTACAAAGGTGCTGTGGTATGTTCTTTCACAAAATATTTTCAACTATTGAGTCCATGGATATTGGATTCCAAAAAATCTGTTCACTGAGTGAGCTGGGGCTAGGAGGAAGATAACTTTTAGAAAAGTGGTTCTATGTTCCTATTTGTTAGGAAGACCTACATCTTCAAAGGAGATGCTCCTTTGTGGAGATAGAATGTAATTGGTTTGATCATATACTTGTGGAGTGCAGCTTTGTAAAACCAAATGCATACTGAGAAGATATTTTCATGTTTTTATCATAGCTTTGTGTGTGCCTCACTCCACCTTCCATGCAAACACCAGAAGTGCCTGGTTTACTTTATGGATGAATAAACTGCAAAATTGTGTTGAGGAAAATGAAACTCTGCTAAGCTGTGTAACCCAGACATAAAACCCTAAGATTCAGCTCTGAATAGTTGTGTCTATCCTATCATTTCCATGTTGGGTGTTTTTTTCCCCAGTGTGTTCATAACTCTCAGTGCCAAGTAAGAGGTTGAAATGATTCTTTTTTTTGTGTAACTTTTTGAAAGAAGACAGTTTATAATGGGGGTGTTGACAGAGCTGCTTGTCAGTGTGGTTTAGTGTATGTCCTTTTGTCAGCAGCTAATGGTGATGAGACTGAAGGAGACACTGAGTGCAGCTGGGGTTGAAAGGATGGGCTTGAGCCAGGAGGTGTTCCTGCTCTGAGGTACAGTGTGGAGGTTCAGTCAGGTAAAGGGAGGAGAGCAAGCGTGAGATGGAGCCAGAAGGATTGTGTTGTATGTGAAACTGGTGTCATGAATGGAGACTTCTGACATCAGAACTTGCTTATCAGTACCTGGGCAGCAAGACTACAAAATAAGCTGGGCGAAGAGTGGCTTAAGAGCAGTCTGGAGGAGAAGGACTCAAGGGTGTCAGCTGATGAAGAACTCAACATGAAGCAGCAATGTGCACTTGTAGCCAGATGGCTAAACGTATCCTGGGCTGCATGTGTGACCAGCAGTGTGACCAGCAGGATGAGGGAGATGATTCTGCCCCTCTGCTCTGCTCTTGTGAGACCTCACCTGGAGCACATGCATCCCAGCATGAGAGGGACATTGAGCTACTAGAGCAGGATCAGAGGAGGGCCATGAAGATGATCAGAGGGCTGGAGAACCTGCCCTATGGGGACAGGCTGAGAGAGTTGGGCCTGTTCAGCCTGGAGAAAAGAAGGCTCTGGGGAGACCTTACAGCAGCCTTCCAGTACCTGAAGGGGGCCTGCAGGAAAGCTGGGAAGGGACTTTTTACAAGGGCTTGCTTGTGGTGATAGGATGAGAGGGAAAAGATTAAGGCTTGAGGAGGGCAGATTTAGACTGGAGATTAGGCAGAAATTCTTTCCAGTGAGGGTGGTGAGACACTGGAACAGATTGCCCAGGGAGGTCGTGGATGTCCCCTCCCTGGAGGTGTTCAAGGCCATGCTGTATGAGGCCTTGAGCAACCTGGGCTAGTACAAGGTGTCCCTGCCCATGGTTGGGGGGTGGAATAGGTGATTTTCCTGGTCCCTTCCAACCTAAACCATTCTACGAATGTATGAAAAAGTACTTGTGATATCTAAGAAAGGGGATGTAGTCCATCTGCATGTGCTTTCTGGGGAAGGTAGGAGAAGTCATGTAAATAACCTGTGTGCATATGTTGCATGAGATGGCAACAGCCAATCTGAGCACATCACTTTTCAGAGAGGTCAGCATCTCTGTTTGCATTGCATCTCCAGACACTGCCTCTAAGAGTTCAGTTGACTGCAGTCTTCTTTACATCCAAGCACACAAATGCTCCTCTGCACATTTGCTGTCAAGTACTTTGTCTTCCAGTCATCTTGTTTTGAAGAGATTGTAAAATAGCAATTTTCAAGAATTTAATCTTCGAATATATCTTCAAAAGGACATTTTCATTTTTCCTTAATGTGTTGTTTTGAAGAGGAACATTCATGAAGTTCTTTTTTGTTGTTTTAATCTGAGTCATTGTTTCTGGAGTCTTTTTAAAATCTCACTCATTTTTTTTTGAAAGCAAAAGCTTTTGAAAACTACTCAGTGTAGGTTTTTTTGACCCTTTCTGAAGTAATATAAGGGCAGTTAGCTGACCTTTAAATCTTAAGCTATCTTCCCATAATGATCATATCTATTTTTATTGTCACTTGGACATTTTTAACATCTTAGGTATAACTTCTTCTCCATTCTGTTTCTGCTCATGTGGTCTCTTTGTAAAATTTTCAAAATCTAAGTAAACATCTCTCTGAGCACAAAACTTAATGGGCTATGACACCTCTCAGAGTTATGAATTGTTATTTTCTCTGCTTGTGAATTAAACAATTAGCTGAAACAGTTATGGTATGTCCACAGCCTGGGAAATTAGTGGCACAAAAGATGTGCATTTACTGTGGCTCATAACAATAATAAAATGGGTTTGATTAATGAAGACTTTTTTCCTTGCCTATTATATTAATGTTGGAGATAGTGTGATGTGAGGTAGTGTCTTGACTAACTTTTGACTCCTCATGAATTGTAATGATTATTTGACCTCTTCAAATAAATCTCCCACTGCTACAGATAGATTTATTTGGTTGGTTTTTTTCCTGTAGGTAGGGGAAAATGACCACAATAATGTCTTGTTAATTGCACTTCAGTATAGATACATGCCAACCAAGCAATCACAGAATATATCTGCTTGGAAGAGACCTCCAAGATCATCCAGTCCAACCCTCCACCCAGCACTGAAGGGTCAACAGTAAGCCATGTCCCTAAGCACCAGGTCCACATGCCACTTGAACACCCCTAGGGATGGGGACTCCATTGATGCCCTGGGCAGACCATTCCAATGTTTGACAACCCTTGCAGTGAAGAAATATTTCCTAACATCCTGCCTGGTGCACTTTGTGACCATTTCCTCTGGTCCTGTCACTTGCCATCAAGGAGAAGAGGCTGCCCCCTCCTCACTCCAACCTCCCTTCAGGTAGCTGCAGAGAGCAATGAGGTCTCCCCTATGGTAGAGCCTAATATCATCTGCCTCTTCTATCAGTTCTCTTGTGAGTTTCTCTAAACAGAAAATGTTTTTTAAAGCTCTTTTTTTTTTTCTTGTTTCTTTTTTATCTGCAGTTCATTAACATTTTTCTTACAGAGATCTTTGTCTTTCTGGTTTCATCTCTGTTAATAAACTTTGAGGTTGTTTTTTTTTAATGGGAAACAGTTCTGTTGTTAAATGCAAGTCATAAGTGACAAGGCTTCTTTTAATGACTACTGCTTCTCACAGCAGTAAGCTCTTTTCTCTAGTGGAAAGTGCAAGACCAGCATGTTTTTCCTTTTAGAAGACCCTTAAGTTTGATGGATCTGGCAGTGTGTACTCAAACACAAATTCCTGTCTTTTAGACACCAGAATTCCGACATCAGTGCTAATTCTTGGGGAAAAAAAAAACTATTTCAGTAGAAATTGGAAATACAAATATAACCAATTTGACTCTGTATAATCTATTCAGTATATCTGTGCCTAGACATCAGATGGCTAATGTAAAGCTAAGGTTTTAAAAGAGGCTTTTTTTGAAAGATACAATTATCTCTATGATTTTTTTTTTAAGTCTCATAAGAAATGTATTTTAGAACTTGCCAGTGATGGCTCATAATCACTTTGATATTTTGAGGAAAATGGTAGCTTTAAACAGATGATCCAGAATTTATTTTTAAAAATGTATTGTGCTTATACAGTCGATGGCTTTTATTTCCATAATGTTTTTTACTACATAATTATACATCTTAATTACGTAATTACCGTCATAATTATTATGTAATTACATGTAGTTCCACTAATTACAAAATCAGGAAGTGTAATTATCTACTAAAAACTTTCTGAAATCTTATTTGTTCACTAGAGATTATTTAAAAGACCGGTGACCTACTGAGGATGATGTACAGTGTGGTACATCACACCAGCTCTCCTTTGTGCTTCCTTCATGGCCAGAGCAGTTTGAGAGGAGGGTTGTGGAAGGACTTGGCATGTCTTTAATGATGATTTCCCTTAAAATTAGGTTGGAAGACTTACTGCCTGCTAACTTTGGAGCCTCATAATTTTTGTCAGTGGCACCTCATGTCTTTACATTTAAAGATTCTGTAGTTGAACTTCCAGAAAGTTGCATGGTTTCTGTGAACACAGTTTCGTAGTTTCAATGAACACAGTTGCATAGTTTCAGTTAACACCTTTTTAGCTCTGTTATTTCACAGAATCACAGAGTTATTGAGGCTGGAATAGACCTGTGAGATCATCGAGTCCAGCCTATGACCTAACACCACCCCACTGACTAGATCATGTCACTAGAATTGGGTGAAGATGTAGCAGAAGTCTGAATAGTTTGGGGTTTGAATCAAAGATCCCTTTCCAGCTCTTAATTCTGCTATCTTTGAACAAAATCCTTGCGTATTACCCACAGATAACACAGGCTAGTAATGTGTATTATCATATCAAGTATCATTCATTCTCCAGCTCCAGAGAAGTAGTCAAAAATAAAACAAACCACAGAATTATTGAGGATGGAATAGACCTCTGAGATCATCAAGCCCAGCCTATGACCCAACACCACCACACTGCCCAGACCATGTCACTGAAGTGCCACATCCAGTCTTTCCTTAAACACCTCCAGGGACAGTGACTCCACCACCTCCCTGGACAGTCCATTCCAGGGTCTAATTCCCCTTTCCCTGAGAAAGTGCTTCCTGACATTCAACCTAAACCTCCCCTGGCACAGCTTCAGGCCGTGCCCTCTCATCCTGTCACAAGTGGTCTCTACAATTACCTGAAGGGAAGTTGTAGTAAGGTACATTTTGTATTTTGGTTGAGGGTATCTGGTGTCAGTTATAAAGATGTTTGGAAAAATGTTGTTTATGGGCATATATATGTGGCTGGATGTGGCTCTGAGCAACCTGATCTAGTGTGAGGTGTCCCTGCCCATCACAGGGAGGTTGGAACTAGATGATCCTTGAGGTCCCTTCCAATTCTGTGATCCTATGTGGAGTGAAACCTTGACTCCACAAAAGCAGGGGGAAATGTATCTGATTTCTCATGGGTCAAAGCTGGGGTTTTTTTATTGAGTAAAACTGCTTCTTAAAACTTTACTACCCTTTATTGATACACTTTTACATCTGTACACTGATTTATTGCTTACTATTGCCCATACTTGGTTAGACCTTTCTCTAACCATGCAGTTTGAAACTCAAAATGATTTACTGCATGTTAGAGAAAATTAATATTCAGGACAATTTACAGTTCTTTTGTCCTGATATTTTATTAAAGCTAAGCAGATAGAAACTCTCTTTTCTATATATTGAATAAGTTATGTGCTACCTTTCATAGCTTGAAAGAGTATTGTAAAGTGTTAGATTTGGTGAACATTTTTTATTAATTAATTTAATTTTTATTCATTGAAATTTTTTTTATTCTGTGATGCATCAAAATGACATCAGAGATACAAAGCCTTCCCTCACACTCATTGTGACAGCAAGCATGCATTTATTCTGCCACAGTGTTAAAGCTAATCACCAGGGGGAAAATACTTTATGTAAAAGAAAACAGAATTCATGTGAAAGGAATGATGTAAAAAAGTAAGTTGTCCTGGTTTAACACAGCCTGCTCTCACAAACAATTCCCCCATACACAGATTGGTGGAAGGAAAAGTAACACCAAAAGCCTTGGGTTGAGATGAGGAGTTCAATGAGGTAACACAATGTACAATTCACAGAATCACAGAAGTGTTCAGGTTGGAAAAGAGCCTCAGCATCACCAAGTCCAACCATTAACCCTACTCTACAAGGCTCACCCCTAAACCATATCCCCAAGCACCACATCCAAACCACCTTTAAACACATCCAGGGCTGGTGACTCAACCACCTCCCTGAGCAGCCTCTTCCAATTCCTGACCACTCTTGCTGGGAAAAAAATTTTCCTAATGTCCTCAGCCTGTGTTGCAGAAGCAGCAGCAGAAACCAGCCATAAGACGACCTCCCCACCCCTCATGCCTACGGCCAGCCCAGTGTAAAAGCCCCAAAACTAGAAGCAGCAACCAGAACAGGAAGCCTCTCCTCTTACAATCTGAGCTACAAGCCTCAAGATGCTTTGCTCCAGCCAGCACTTTCATTTGAAAGTTGCCATGAGCTGGAGCACCTCTGCTATCAAGACAGACTGAGAGAGTTGGGGCTGTTCAGTCTGGAGAAGAGAAGGCTCCAAGGAGACCTTCTTGTGGCCTTCCAGTATCTGAAGGGGGCTACAAGAAAGCTTTTTAGAGTGTCAGATGGTGATAGGACTAGGAGGAATGGAACAAAAATAGAAATGGGTAGATTCAGATTGGGTGTTAGGAAGAAGTACTTCCCCATGAGGGTGGTGAGACACTGGAACAGGTTGCTCAGGGAGGTGGCGAAAGCCTCATCCCTGGAGGTTTTTAAGGCCAGGCTGGATGTGGCTCTGAGCAACCTGCTGTAGTGTGGGGTGTCCCTGCCCATGGCAGGGGGGATTGGAACTAGATGATCCTTGAGGTCCCTTCCAACCCTAACAATTCTGTGATTCTATGATGTCAGCATGGTATTGAGTATCAGCAGCAGATTCCATCGGCTAAATCCCAGCCACTTAGTGATATTAATAAACTGTGATGGGATTTCAACCCACCACACTGTAAAATAAACAAAGAAGATAAAAATAATCCCTGTGTCAGAAGGGAAATGGTGAAATAGAAACATGAAGATGAATTACTGGAATATTGACATTTCTGTGGATAGTCTCAAGACTTTATCCTGTGTTCTACAGGTACCACTGGGTAATTTCCCTGTGCTTAATATATAGGGCAACTGGGTACTTGCCAACAGCTATTTTGTGCTCCCAGACTTGGCCTGGGTGTGCAGGTGATGTGAGTCTGTCATCTTCTTGATGTTAAGTGGAATTACTTAACTCATATCTGCTAAGCATACAGGTCCTAAGGAGAATTTGTCTCTAAAACAGTTTGAATTACTGACCTTTAAAAGAAATCCAACAGTCATTATTTGTGGAAAACAGGATCCTTTTGTGATCTCCAAGATTTAAATTAATGCTGCAAATAAAATTATTTTAATTATTATACTTACTGAAGTATAATAACTGCGTGGGAGACATTTCTTTTGAAATTGTCTTTCTGTATGCTTACCAAACAATGGGTTTATATCAAAGAAATAATGAAAATATAGTTACACTCTTTTCTCTAAGAAACAGATGGAGAGAAATATCTCTCTTTGCTAAGGACTAGAAGACCAATGTAGAGATTAACATAATGGAAAATACTTGGTTTATTCCATAGGGAACACAAAAATGTGCATGATCTATGTGTAAAAATGCAGCTCAAGGCAGGGGAGTGTCTAAATGCAGCTTAAATTTGCTTTACTGAATGAAAAAATATGGCCCTTCATAAATTACTATTACACTTTTTGCCACCTCTCCATCAGAAAAATGTGGCAGTGTCAGCCAGATCCAGACTGATCTGTTACTGGGGTTGGGGGGTAGAATTGAGCACTCAAAGCCATAGGGATTTCTGGCATGAAAATAAAGAGCGCATGAGAAACTCCTTGGCATATGTATTTCTGGTAATCAAGTGCAACTGCTACCTCTTTGCCTTGCAAGCCCAGCCACAGTTTTCAAGTCCCTCTCTCAGCAGAGCCACACTTGTTCCATGAGAAAGAGTGGCTCTACACAATGCAGAAAGAAAGCTAACTTTTTTGTCCCCCAGTTCACAGGATCACAGGATGCTTGAAGGGACCTCTGGAGATCTTCAAGTCCAACCCCCCTGCCAGAGCAGGACTATAGAATCTAGCACAGGTCACCCAGGAACACATCCAAACAGGGCTTGAAAGCCTCCAGAGAAGGAGACTCCACAATCACTCTGGGGAGCCTGTTCCAGTGCTCTGGGACCCTTACAGTAAAGAAGTTCTCCCTCATGCTGAGGTGGAATTTCTGTGCTGCAGTTTCCATCCACTGCCCCTTGTCCTGTCACAGGGCACAAGTGAGCAGAGGCTGTCCCTTCCTGACACCCATCCCTCAGATATTTATAGACACTGATTAGATCCCCTCTCAGTCTTCTCTTCCCCAGACTAAACAGCCCCAGGTCTCTCAGCCTTTCCTTATCAGGCAGTGCTCCAGTCCCTTTGTCATCCTTGTAGCCCTCCCTTGGACTCTTGAGTAGATCCCTGTCCCTCTTGAACTGGAGAGCCCAGAACTGGATGCAGTATTCCAGGTGGGGCCTCACTAGGGCAGAGTAGAGGGGGAGGAGAACATCCCTGGATCTGCTGGACACATTCCTCTTAATGTACCCCAGGATCCCATTGGCCTTCTTGGCCACAAGGGCACATTGTTCTCCTGTGGATAACTTCTTGTCCACCAGCACTCCCAGGTCCTTCTCCATGGGGCTGCTCCAGGTCACCTCCTAACCTGTACTGGTGCAGTTTATTCTTCCTTCCCAGATGCAGGACTCTGCACTTATCCTTGTTAAACCTCATTAGGTTCCTCTCTGCTCAGCTCTCAGTCTGTCCAAGTCTCGCTGTTATCTCTTCATAACAATATGATGATCTAAATTTCATGTCTAGTGTGGTCATGTCTACTGATCTTTTGAGAACAAATGAGTCTTCTGTGACAGGCCAAAACATGGCTCAGCCTCAGAGTTAAATCCAGCAGGGACATTCTTCTGTCTGGCTTGTCCTCCTTCTCTGAAGGGACTTAGCCAGGTGAAAGCGCTGGTTGGTTGGGTTAGGGAATTCTTTGTTTGTTTTTAGCTGGCAGAAATGAGTTTTGAGGAAGTTGGTTTGATCCTGCCAGGATTACAACTGTCAAATGCATATCAAAATGTTTTCCTATCTTATAGTATTTAACTCAGAATATAATAATGTAATTATTTTGACATGAAAATGTTATGCACTGTGGTATTTCCACTTATCTTGAAATAGACATTTTTCACTTTGTGAGAGATGAGTGCAATAAGACAAAACAAAAAAAAAAGAAGAAAAAGAAGTGAGTGACAGCCTCAGCTAGATTGTTTAGATGATAAAAAACAACAAATAATATCTGGCATTAATAGAATTTTACAGGCTTGGAATTAAACATTTAGCTACTTAAATGGCATTGTTTTATATTTTTGGTGGTAGGATATATGTTGCATAAAGAGCAGAACCTAGCAGTAGCAGGTTTGTCAGATTCATGTTTTCCTATCAATTGTGTTACATATTTTTGAGGGAGGGCAGATGAGTATTAAAGGGAAATTTTAACATCTGTATTATTTTCATACTGTCCATAAATTACATAGATTTCTTCTGGTTGGTTTTTGGTTTTTGGGTTTTTTTTGATAGAGCTGAGCCTGTAGTTTAAAACATGCTTAATGAAAAGTAATTAGTGCTAAATGGCCAAAACAAATACAGTTAACCTACTTACTAAGAGCTAATGCTCTTAGTAGTAATGGTAAACTACAGTTTTCAGGACCTTGAACTGCAAAATTGTTGTTTCATACTTTACATTTTGTATTGTACGGGAATCAGTGGATTTGAAATTGGTTATCACATGCCATTGCAGGATAACCTGACACATAATTCATTTATTTCAAGTATTACCTAATTTAGGAAGTCATAATTGTAGCTTCTTGGCTGGAAGCAAGTCACTATTGTCAGCAAGACGAAGGAGGTGATTCTGCCCCTCTACTCTGTTCTTGTGAGACACCACCTAGAGTACTGCATGCATCTGGTGCCCCCAGCATAAGAGGGACGTGGAGCTGCTGGAGCATGTCCAGAGGAGGGCCATGAAGATGATCAGAGGACTGGAGAACCTCCCCTCTGGGGACAGGCTGAGAGAGTTATGTAGTTATAAGGTCTTCCTGGAGCCTTCTCCGGGCTGCACAGCCCCAGATCTTTCAGGCTGAGTCTAGCTGGAGGCCGGTATCTAGTGGAGTCCCTCAGGGGTCAGTACTGGGACCAGTACTGTTCAATATATTCATCAAAGACCTGGAGGAGGGCACCAAGTGCACTGTCAGCAAGTTTGCTGATGGCACCGAACTGAGTGGAGTGACTGAGACACCAGAGGGTTGTGCTGCCATTCAGCCAGACCTGGACAGGCTGGAGAGCTGGGCAGGGAGAAACTGAATGAAGTTCAACAAAGGCAAGTGTAGAGTCTTGCCCCTAGGAAAGAACAACCCCATGGACCAGGATAGGTTGGGGACTGACCTGCTGGAGAGCAGTGAAGGGGAAAAGGACCTGGAGGTCCTAATGGATGGGAGGTTGACCATGAGCCAGCAATGTGCTCTTGTGGCCAAGAAGACCAAGGGCATCCTGGGGTGGATTAGAAGGGCTGTGGTTAGTAGGTCAAGAGAGGTTCTCCTGTCCCTCTAGTCCACCCTGCTGAGGCCACATCTGGAATATTGTGTCCATTTCTGGGCCCCTCAGTTCAAGAAGGACCTCAGGGAACTGCTTGAGAGAGTCCAGTGCAGAGCCACAAAAATGATTGAGTGGAACATCTTCCTTATGAGGAGAGACTGAGGGAGCTGGGGCTCTTTAGCTTGCAGAAGAAGAGCCTGAGGGGTGACCTCATTCATGTTTATAAAGATGTAAAGGTGAGTGCCAAGAGGATGGAGCCAGGCTCTGCTCAGTGATGCCCAATGACAGCATAAGGGGCCAATGGATGGAAATTGAGGCATAGGAAGTTCCGTGGAAACAGGAGGAATTTTTTTTTTTTCCCTGTGAGGATGATGAAACACTGGAACAGGCTGCCTGGGGGGTTGTGGAGTCTCCTTCTCTGGAGATATTCAAGACCTGCCTGGATGAGTTCCTGTGTGATCTGGTATAGGTACTCCTGCTCTGGCAGGGGGGTTGGACTGGATGATCTTTTGAGGTCCTTTCTGGCCCCTAACATTCTGTGATTCTGCATGGTGAGGGTGATGGAGCACTGGAACAGGCTGTCCAGAGAGGTTGTGGAGTCTCCTTCTCTGGAGACCTGCCTGAATGCATTCCTATGCAGCCTGCCCTAGGTGATCCTGCTTTGGCAAGGTTGCAGCTTCTGGAGGTCCCTTCCAACCCCTGACATTGTGTGATTCTGTGATTGTAGGCAGGGCCTTATGCTGGCATTAGTTATCTCTGGAAGAATTCTAGAGTTGAGTTAGTTTGAGAACAGGTCACTTTGTATCATGTTTTGGATGTGTAAAGTAGGTAAGGGGAAAAGTCTCTGCTGGGAAAGTATGTGGTAAAGACGGTTTGTTTTTAATGTCCTCTAAACATAAAAACCAATCTGGAAGGAAGTCTGACTTTGCAGAAATCAGCAGTTTTACAGATGGAGAACATCCTTCTTGAGAAGCTTCTTCAGCAGTTGCAAGATGATGTTTTTGAAATGTCTAGAGCAGGCCAGTATTTCTGTTGAATAGTGCATGTTTGAAGGCCATTATTATGATAAACCATGTCCTTAGCATCATTCAAATTGGTTTAAAAAATTGAGCTCTTTTGCAAACTTAACTACAAATAGCACTCAGAAATATAGATAATGTTGAGTTTACACAGAAATCTTTACATTTAAGACTTCCCAGCAGTGTGGGTTCTTCGTGTCTCTACCTGGGTCTGACTGGGAGAGGCCCAGAGAGTGCCTGAAGGTCAAACAAAATTTTCATTCTAAAGCAAAGCTCTCTAGTGCACTATATCCCAATTATAAAGATAATATAAATCATACCAGGGACAGACCTTTAATAAAATAAGAAACCACTCTTTTCAGCTACATATTGCATTTAAAAAGGAGATTTAGCAATGGATTAGGAAATGAGCTATGGTAGGCAACAGCAGCAAGCTCAGGAGTGGCTGGGGGGTACACATCAAGGTTTTCCTCCCTTTGGAGGAAATCCATCTGTGATAGATGCAAAGTGAGGAGAGGACTGAACGGAAGATGCTCCGTGTTTCCCTGGACAGGATTTTCTACTCAGCCATAGGTGATCCACCAGTACATGGTGATACTTGAGACAAAATTTGCCACTCAAGCTACACGTGCAACAGGGAGTTCCTAGTAGAGACTTGAGTTGAATAATCCTAAAAATATTAAATATCTCAAAAAGTTAAAGGATCACTGAAGTGACCAAGAGACTGGATACATCTCTCCTGACAATGATCACAGAACCACAGAATGGTCTGGGTTGGAAGGGACCTCCAAACATCATCTAGTTCAACCCCTCTGCAGTAAACAGGGACATCCTCAACCAGATCAGGTTGCCCAGAACCCTATGAAGCCTCACCTTGAATATCTCCAGGGATAGGGCCCCAAACACCTCCCTGGACAATCTGTTCCAGTGATCCACCACCCTCATGGTAAAGAACTTGTTCCTAACATCCAATCTAAATCTGATCTTCTCTAGTTTGAAGCCATTGCCCCTCATCCTATCACTCCAGGCCCTTGCAAACAGTCTCTCTCCATCCTTCCTGTAGGCCCCCTTCAGGTACTGGCAGGCTGCACTTAGGTCTCCCCAGAGCCTTCTCTTCTCCAGGCTGAACACCCCCAGCTCCCTCAGCCTGCCCTAGTAGCAGAGGTGCTCCAACCCCCTGATCATTTTCATGTTCCTCTTCTGGACCCTCTCCATCAGGTCCATGTCCTTCCTGTATTGAGGGCTCCAGAGCTGCACACAGTACTCCAGGTGAGGTCTCACCAGAGCAGTGTAAAGTGTCAGAATCACCTCTCTGGATCTGCTGGCAATGCATCTTTTGATGCAGCCCAGGATGTGATTAGCCTTCTGGGCTCCCAGTTCACACTGTCTGCTCATGTTCAGCTTCTCCTCCATCAGCACCCCCAAGTCCTTCTCCACAGGGCTGCTTTCTATCACCTCATCCCCCCAGTCTGTATTGATTGTGAGGATTGTTCCAGCCAGGTGCAGAATCCTGCACTTGCTCTTGTTGAACCTCAGGAAGTTCACCTGGGCACACCTCTCCAGCTTGTCCAGGTTCCTCTGGATGACATCTTGTCTCTCTGGCATATCAACAGCACCACTCAGCTTTGTGTCATCTGCAAACTTGGTGATGGTGCATTCAATCATGCTGTCTATATCACTGATAAAAACATTAAACAATACAGGTCCCAGTACGGACCTGTGAGGGACATCACTTGTCACTGCTCCCCATTTGGACTTCAAACCATTGAGCACCACCCTCTGGATGCAACCATCAAGCCAATTCCTTACCCACTGAACAGTCCACCCATCAAATCCATATCCCTCCAATCTGGTGAGTAGGATGTTGCAGGTGACCCTGTCAAAGGCCTTGCAGAAGTCCAGATGATGATAAACTTCACTAAGATTTTCTGGTGTTGAGACTTCTCTTTGTGTCATTAGTTATAAAGGAGACCCTGGGCGGCTAGTTCAGATCTAGAAAATGATATTCCTGGAAATGTTACACCAGGAACTTGCTCTATGAATCATAGAATTGTCAGGGTTGGAAGGGACATTGAGGATCATCTAGTTCTAACGCCCCTGCCATGGGCAGGGACACCTCACACTCGATCAGGTTGCTCACAGCCACATCCAGCCTGGCTGCAAAAACCTCCAGGGATGAGGCTTCTACCACCTCCCTGGGCAACCTGTTCCAGTGTCTCACCTCATGGTGAGACATGGTACAAAATTTCTTTCTAACATCCAATTTGAATCTACCCATCTCTTTTTTTTTCTATTCCCCCTAGTCCTATCATTACCTGACACCCTAAAAAGTCGCTCACCAGCTTCCTTGTATTGAATTTGCCATGTTAGATACCAAATGTGGAAGATTGTTACACACACCACTCCAGTTACCTCAAAGGTTTTCATCAAAGAATAAAAAACTCACATCAAAGATTAAAAAAATCACATCAAAGTAGTTTCCTCTATCCTTCTACAGTTACAACCTCTGTTGACTGAAGCACAGTGAGAAGTGTGAAACAAACCACTTCTGTATCCCAGAATAACCTGTTTCTAAAGTATACATAGCTAATGGTAAAGACTGAGGGAAAGGCATCTAGTAGAAATGTTAGCCATGAAGAGGCAGAATGCCATAACTCCCACCAGTCCTGCAGAAAGTCTCTTGTGAGGTCTGCAAACCAGCCTGTTGAAAAACCACTTTGAGAGCAGAGTCGTGACATCTGTCACAGGAGCAGGCTGTTGTCCTGTGGTTATTTGTGGAGAAGCGGTGAGTGTAATTCTTCTAAGCTCCTACTGCTTTTCACAGGGACAGATCTAGAGACTGTTTGGATGGGGTCATTGGGAAATTAATTTGCAGTCTTCGAGATGAGTAACTATTATCTATCAATAGCTACTCTTTACCCACCAAAGATTTGTAGCAGTTAAAAGCCAACTCCATCAACCTCTGGGTTCGGGGTTTTTTTCTGTATACAGTAAATACAGGGGGGTTGATAATTCCAGACAAAGTTATCCCAAGGAGGAGTTTAATATTCTGCAGATCATAGCATGTAATCTTTCTTCTTTCTGCTTGAATGTCAAGCATGAGCAAGGGAAAAAATGTGTGCACAAAGTTGATTTAAGAAGGCCATTTAAAATATACTTCCATATAGGAGAGCAGCCTCAGCTAATCCATTATTTCACTTCTAGACCCTCTTTAGGGAAAATGGAAGACAAAAGGCACACATGGATTCTAAGTGTATCAAGTGAGTACACTAAGATCAAAGGCTATCTTTGCATGAGGGACTTTGCACATTCTCTTCCAGATCAGCTGCAACATCAAGGACAGGAAAATCTGCAAAGCATTTTGTTTGCTCTGTGTTCAATCTCCTGTCATCTGCTAATGCAGTCTTTCTCAGAAAGAACTTCAATGTTGTGGTACCCAGCACATCCCTCTTTCACATCCAGTGTTCTGCTGAATACAGATCTCCTCTCTTCCCTGTTCAAAACTGCCAACTTTCCACACATTGGAGATGATCAACAGACATTGTTCCTTAGGAGGGAAAGAAAACAAATGTGTGGACATCCCACTAGTGGGGCTGCTTGCATTAGTGGTACAGAATATCTTGTTTTGTCCTTGATGTGTTATTGACAGCTGAGCCTGGGATCTCTCACTATTTCAGAGTGACTGGTCTTATGTTCCACTGAGGGGCAGGACAGAGGATACAGATTCTTGTAGATCCAGTGGGTGGGGGACTTTGAAAAGAAAGAATTTGCAGACCTCTGTGTCAGAGTAGCAGCAGCTGTGTGGTTTGTCCTCTTCTGTAGTGTCTTGTGACGAATTAGGAAGATCCAGGAGAAGCACCTGGGGAGAAAAGGAGGAAAAAAAGAGAAGTTGGTTAAAAATAAATAAAATGCTTAATTTGAATTCTCTTTTGAAATTGGTCAATGTCTTAAAACAGAGTAACTCACTTCTTAATGTGCTTGTGTGCTAGGTTTAGAGCAGGGGTCATGTTCCTGAGTGCTGAACCCTGGTGTTCTTCATCTTCTCAGCTGTGTTTCCCCACTGTTAGGAGTTCAAATTGGCAGGGAGTGGCTTGTCACATTTGTTTTGTTCAAAGCTTGCTTTTCAGCAAGTTTGCCCAAGTTGCTTTTCTGAGGAGGGTATAAACTTCACCAGGAGTGGACAGTAGTTGGTGTGGCTTTCTGTGTGCATTTTGTGAAGTATAACTAATTATTCCTTGAATTCTTTCATCTTTAATAAAGTCTTGTTAAACTAGGAACAGGTAACACAAGTTTGCCAGCAACAGCTTATTTTTTTTCCCCAGTTGATCTCATACCTGTGAAGATGACTGTACTGAAAGTGTTCCCTTGCAGCTAGTGTGCAGGATGCTGACATGAGATAGTAGTGGTCAAGCATTCCAAATCCTGTGACTCTCTGTCATGTGGCAGAGGAAAAGACATCCCTCTTTTAGTCTGTACAGGGACAGTTCTTGCATATTGTTTGCACTGTCAGCATCCAGAATTTGTAAACCAATGTCTGTAAACCAGTGGGTACTAGGGAATTGGGTGTTCCCAGTCCCACTTACCACTAGGGGTGATGAACTTCAGGTGGCTGTAGCACCTCTGGGTACCATGAAGGTAGCTGTTTTCTGAGAAAGTTTGACTCTGTAATGCACAGAAGTTTCCTAAGGGGGAAGGTATACTTAGTAACAATTAGCCTGACAGGTAAAAAAGGAAAAGTTAAAGGTTTTAGAATGACAAAAAGAGGAAAAAGAAGGGGGGGGAAAAGGTTGAGGGATTTTTTTGGTTTTTTTGTTTGGTTTGGGGTGGGTTTTTTTGGTTCTGTATTGATAAAGCACATAAATGTATCCAGGAAGAGCAGCATGTTGGCAGTTTCTTCTGTTTAATACATTGCTTGAAGGTGCATTAGCAGCTGCTGTATACCTATGGCTGTATGCACCTCTATATACCTATAGACATGGATCCCCTGCAAGCAAGTACTGCAGTATTTTGGTGATGTTTTTCTAAAGGATGATGTTATACTCCTCTGTACGTGATCTTTTGAGAGTCCTGTATTGGGCAGCCATTCCAGAAATGTATCTAAGCAGCCAGGTTCTGGGCATTTTTTTTCTGGAATTCTGTATATTATTGAGAATTACACATTTGTCTTGCTCCTCACAGTCAGGTAAACATTTAATTTAAGGCAGGCAGGGGGTTTATTAAATGTTTTTATTTTTGGAGTATAACATGTTCCCCTTCTAGACAGAAAGGAGGTAGGTTTCCTTTTCTTCCTTTTCATCTTACCGTTTTTTTCCCCTGGGGCTTTGGGGATCTGTTTTGCCTCCTAATGTGTAAAACATTGTGTGGGAAGTAGGTGAAGGTGAGTAATGTTGAAAATGACAGTGAGTTAGATCTCAGACATTTCAGACTGTCACAAAAGCTCAGATTTAAAAACTGTGTTGTTGCAATGTTGATGTGTAGCTAACAGTCTACAGCCTAACTTGGGATAAATCTAGCTCTTAGCAAATACTTGAACAAAAAGTGAGGAATAAGTTTTGGCAGGTGTTTATTAAACACTGAGTTATTTGTTAGCATTTCAAGCCTTTCTGGATGAAATACCTCACGTGGTGCTTGTCCTTTGACCAAGGGTGTGGCCTTTGTTGCTTCGTCATAAACCAAATCAAGCTACGGTATTTAACTCTGGCCACATGCTTCATCCCAAAGTAGATCACACTGAGCATTTTTATTTTGTTTATAGTTGATCTTCTGTGCAGCAGTAGATGCTTTAGTCTGTTGTCATCTCCCCTCTTTTAGTGACTGGATTTGACAAAGCAGTTTCCTTTCAGGTGTCTGGTTTTACTTTTGTTTGTGTTGTCCTTGTGCACAATGTTGCAGGAAAGTTGTTTCCTCCAACTGGCAGTGGGTACCACTTTGAGCAACTAAATGGCAATTGAATTCCAAGTCCTCCAACACTGATGTGCTGCTGATGTACCAAATTATCATTCTCCAGCCAAATATATCCTGGGTTGCATCAAGAGAAGTGTGGCCAGCAGGTTGAGAGAGGTGATGCTCCCCCTTTACACTGCTCTCAAGACCCCACCTGCAGTACTCTGTCCAGTTCTGGAGCCTCTACTACAAGAAAGATCTGGATGTGCTGGAACATGTCCAGAGAACAGCCACAAGGAAGAGCAGAGGGCTGGAGCTCCTCTCCTATGAGGACAGGCTGGGAGAATTGGAGTTGTTCAGTCTGGAGAAAAGAAAGCTCCAAGGAGACCTTATTGTGGCCTTCCAGTATCTGAAGGGGGCTACAAGAAAGCTGGGGAGGGACTTTTTAGGGTGTCAGGTCATGATAGGACTGGGGGGAATGGATCCAAGCTAGAGGAGGGGAGATTTAGATCAGATGTTAGGAAGCAGTTCTTTGCCATAATAGGAATAGGTTACCCAAAGGTGTGGTGGAAGCCTCATCCCTGGAAGTTTTTAAGGCCAGGCTGGTTGTGGCTCTGGGCAACCTGATCTAGTGAAAAGTGTCCTTGCCCATGGCAGGAGGGTTGGAACTAGATGATCCTTCCAACCCTGACAATTCTATGATTCTATGAAAAGGCTTGTCTACCAGTCCTCTCCTCTTACAGTCTGAGATATGTCTTGGATAATTCTGCTTGATTTGAAACGCTTGCAGAAATTTCCTCTCATGCAGATGCTAATTAGTGCCTGACTGAATGGCTGCAGCCTGGTAAGGTGCTGTTCCATTTGTAAGCTCGTTTCAGTGACATTAATCAGTAGCTTCTGGGAAAAATTCTGATCAGCCAGACAAAAATGTGCAGCCTCCAGGACCAAAATCCACCAAGTTAAGGTATGGCAAATAAGACAGATCACTCTCAGTATTTTTTGAGAGGGAAACAATGAAATCTGTGTAATTTTAATTACATGGACTACATGGGAGCTCATTCTGCCTTTGAAAGTGTGTATTCTTTGCAAGTGACAGGCTTTATACTAAGTTATTAAGCTCTGGACTTACTTGATTGCAGTGAAATATGCATATTTAATATGTGGAAGAGCTCATAAAATCCATTTAAATCTGAAACACAATTGAAACACCTTATAAAAAGCAGTCAAACCTAGGAAGTCAAATTACAATGGCTTAATGCTGTTAGCACACCACCCAACTGCACCTTTTTATTAGAGATTTGACCTTTCTAGTTGAATTTTTCTAGCTTTTGCACTTTGAAGCAGTAGGTTCACATGTGAGGTGCTTTTACTAGGAGAATTCCTGCCCACTCTCTTTTTTTTTTTTCCACTTCTGCAGCGTTGTAACCGGGTTTGAATATTTTCAGTGTTTCTGGTTGTGTAAAAACTGATGAATTGCTTTTGAAAGCAGGCCACATTACCAGCTGTTGATAAGTCTTGCTTGCATCTCTTCTTACTGTTTTTGTGGACAGCTGATCAAATTATAGTCGTCACTCTTGGCTTGTGGTGATTTTAAATTGAAATATTGGAATATATTAAAGCAACCAACCACACTGATTATATTGCAAGCCTCATTTAATTTCATACATTCACACATTATGGTGAAAAGCAGGATTTTTTTTTCTTTTTTTTTTTTTTTGAATGCATGATTGTGGCTGTACCTTTAGCAACTCCAAAGGTCATCTGTAATCGGTGCATAATTTCTTAGTGCTAGATATCTGATTTTTGAAAGCACATTCCACCATATTGCTGCATATACATTAAAGGTGGAGAGTGAAAATGAAAACCCAAACTGTTATCATTTCACCACTGTGCTGCTCTTGATACCATCCAAGTCCTTCCTGGTCACTAGGCTGCTGCATTGAAACCTTCACACATAATTGGACAATTGTTATCCATAGATTGTAGAATTGTCCATTCTAAAGGCACTGGAGCATACATTACACCTTATAGAGATGGTAATGTGTTGTTATGAAAGTATTCCTCCTTCTAAGTGATGACAGTATTTCCCTGTAGTGTTCACAATAATGATGTTTCTTGAAGCTTTTCCCCATGTTTTACTAACTGGCACCTTTGGGAAGCTTGGTAGAATCTTCTAGTTAAGATTTTACACAAGCTCCCTCTAGCCTTCTCTTTACCACTGTCTTAAAAATAAATCTCTTCATTATTCCCCTCTACTTGCTCAGATGAGTAAATGTCCTGAAAGTTAATATTATGAATATTTGGTGCATGCAAAGTGCTATCAGTTTAAATCCACATTTTAAAGCAAACCTTTTCAGGTTTGTGCATCACTTAATGCAGAAGAATAGTAGCTACGCAGTAGCTTTCAACAGGAATTTTTGTATTATTTTTTGGAACATATTGCATATGCTTTTAATGTAATGTATGCACAGAAAAAGAATTATTGTTTACTCCAGAACTTTGAAAATATTTTACAGTGCTGTCTATGTCATTCTGTGCATGACTATTTCCTTTGAGAAAGGAGTAGAAACACCTCAGTCTCCAGAGAGCTGTTGTTGATCCATGGAAAAGTTAAGGCACTGGTCCCTTATCTTTACCTGAATGGCACCAACACTGGGTCAGACCATTAGCTTAATCCCTTGATTTACCAGTAGCCAACTGGATCTGAAGGAAATGTCTCCTTATAAAGTTACTGTGGAAACCTGGTCAAATTAGATTTCATGCCAACCCTCAACAGTTTAAAGCTAATATTAGTTAGCACTTCCCTTTTATTATTTTTATACCTTTCGAAGACAAGCCACTGCAGGGGCTTCTGGGGCTAAAAGATCACAGTTAAATTCTCAAAAATGTTTAGTTTCTGTTTAGTTTTGCTTCTCTAAGAGACCCATGACCAAGAAATAAAACTGAAGAGGAGTTACCATAGAATAGCAATATGTAAAGACAGTATGCCTCATACATGTCATTAAAGCAGCTGCAGCCTTTCTGTCATTCCTACAGCAGCAGATCTCACAAACTGAGATGTTTCCAGTTTTCCAAATGACTTCAGTGTCTCCTGTAGGTTTCTGTGGTTATTTATCAGTTGTCTCGATAAAGTTTCTTGGCTTAGACTTTTATTTTTGTCACCAGACTTCAATTCTAGTTGCACTCAAAATCCTTAGTTAGCTTTTTCATCTAAATCCATTCTCAGAATAAATTGTATCAGTGACGTATGTGAGATGTCTAGATGCTGCCTACTGGCTTCTTCACAATCTCATTTTGCTCTTTATGTGGTTTTAATGTTTGATCTGTTAAAGAGAGACCTGGTTGAGAAAAGAGTAGATTTGATTAATATTTCTTTTAACATAAATACCAAAACAGGAACTGTGATACTTAGATATTTTCGTAAATTGTCTTAGTAATCCAGTATAATTTATCTTCACAAATGGTAAATAACAGAGTACTGCTCTTGGTGTGCTGCAGGGTTTTCAGAGACCTGTTTTAAGGTGCCAGAAAATATTTATCTTCTACTCAAAAAATTCTGTTAAACATCCACTGATGATGCAAAGAGTAGCTCATTGATCATGTTCATGCTCAAAAAAATTCATACTCAGTTGGGAAAAAAACCCCAAACAAACAAACAAACAAACAAAAATCAACCAAACACAACCAACGAACAAACAAATCAGAGTTAAAAATTTACAGATCCTTTGACCAGAAATTACCCACATGAAGAGAGTTTCCTGAGTAACCTGTGTGGGAATTTAGGGAACTCATGCTCAAATCTGTGGTGTGTCCCTAGACAAATGTTTCATTATTTGCAGAAACAGAACTAATAATGCAAAGGGCACTGTAAGATAGAAAAGAGTTTTCAGCCTGGAGAAGAGAAGAGAGCTAATAGCAGCCTTCCAGTACCTGATGGGGACCTACAAGAGGGCTGCAGAGGGGCTATTTACAAACGCCTGGAGTAATAGGACAAGGGGCAACGAACAAATGCTGCACCATGAAGGTGCTGGAACACTGCAACAGGTTGCCCAGGGAGACAGCTGAGGGCCCATCCCTGGAGATATTCAACGTCAGGCTTGACAAGGCTCTGAGCAACCTGATCTAATGGATGGTGTCCCTGCTCACTGCAGGGGGGTTGGAAGGGAAGTCTCTTCCAACCCAATTCTATCCACATCTGTTTCAGATAATTAATTAGTGAGGGAGATGTTCCTATGATAAAAGAATTGCATCCATTGGGACCATATATATTAAATGACTTGAACAAAACTTCTTGATCAAAAGGTTCCTCAAACTGCTGTGTATGTTAGAATGCACCTATGTGTTGAAGTCTTTTCTGACCACTTTGGTTCACATTTGTGATTCAGGTATCTGAAAACCAATTTTGAATATAGGACTTTCATTGGTGTATTGACCAAAACATGGCATGAGCACACTGTGCAAGAATCCATATGCAGCTTACTTACAAGTCCTAGAAGCTTAATATGGACTTTGGGAAGCAGTTCCCAGGATCAATGTAATGCCATAATATTTACTAAAATCTAATCAGCTCTATTAGCTAGTTCTCAGCACTGATTCTGAAGCTTTTCCCTTGGCCCAGAGTGTTCATGTTCTTTCCTAGATTGCATGGATCTGTATATTTGTATATCTGTAATCACATCAATATTCTTTCTGTTTAGATGAGTTTCAGCATGAGTGAGGTTCTGATTGTTGTCTTCACATAGAGTTTGTAATTGGACACACACACACACACACAAACCTCCCCCCCCAAAAAAGTCCACATTTTCTTCAGTGTCAAAAATTCAAAGCATTTCTAAGAAAACATTTGGGTCTGTTTTTTGCAGAGCAGTGGATTTGTCTGACAGAGTGGGCTAGAAAGTTCATTTTCTTGTTGGTTCCTCCCATCTAAATTATGGAGTGCTTAGTCATCTGAACCTGAGATTGTAATGTGGATTATGTACTCTAAAAACCATTATAGCTGTGAATACTACCTGGTATCAGAAGACTTTCACAGTTTCTATCTCATTAAGAAAAAGGCATGTTTGTGTTGGTGGAGACAATTTCAGTACGCACAACATGCTTACATCTTCCAAGCCCCAGGGAAAAAAAAGAGTTAAAAGAGAAGCATTGCTTTCCTTGATCTCCAACAAATTACTATCTAAATAAACATTTCCATCCATCTGAACCCTAACATTTTTCCTTTCCACGTGGTGAATGATGGCATTCACTATGTGTGCCATAAATGCATCTTGCCTGTTTCATTGTCTGTGAAGTAGTCTCTTAACTGAAGATTTAAATGCAGTAAACTGTAGGGAATTGGAAAATCTTCGGCATTAATATCTCAAGATTTTTTTTTTCTCAGCTTGAGTTTTTCTGCCACTCTTCTTTGGTGTGAAATATTGGCTTTTTATTATCCTCTAGTTTTATTCCATATGATGAAGAAGGTTACAGTAGAGAGTGGTAGGCTTGTAGAAAATTGAGGGCTCCATCATTGTGTAAACTGGTGGTGTTCACCTACTGAATGCAATCCGATCAGGAGCACTGAGACTGCCTGTGATAGGCAGACACTCATGTAGCCCACTGAATTAAATCCTGCTAAATGCTTAAGGATCTTTTCAGGTTTTTTCAGATGCTGAAAGGTTCATGTGGATTCAAAAGGAGTTCCTCTGCAGAGGGAGGGTTGCTGTTCAGGACTTTCCAGGTTCTGGGAGCTGGTTTCAGTAGCTAGAACTGCGTCACTGGCTGGTTGTGTTGTTCATTCAGGGTATCTCCTTTTCTTCTCTCCAAGGCAGAATTTGAAGCTAGATGGGTCTTGAGTGAGACCAAATATGGGCCCTTTTTGTTTGTAGTGTATGTGTGCTGTATCATGCGGTGTTCCCATGCTGTGAAGAATAAAACATCTTACAAAAGGGAGATGGATGTCTAACCTTGTGGGTAGGAGACAGCGCTTTCCTCAGCAGTGTTGTAATATCAGCAGGACAATGTGCAATGCTTTCTTCCCTTTGCAAACACTAAATTGTTGCTGCAGTGCAGCTCCACATGAAGCTCTCACTTAGAGGACACAACAGCTGAGAGTGGCCTCACTGGCTCCACGCAACTGTTGAAAGCAGCTCTCAGGACATGTTAAAGTGACATTTTATTTCCTGCAGAGCATGTAGCTGCCTGATTCATTAATACACTGTGGACAGTTACACTGCTTTCTAATCTTAACTTTTATTTAATCAATGGCATGAGGAATTTGACCATCTCAGGGTTGCTATTTAAAATTTATACAACGGTAGTTTGCCTATTGAGAGAGGGTCAAGCCAGGTAGTTTAGCAGAAAGCAGCAGTAAAAGACCATTTCTCCCTTACTCACAAAGTGTTGCTCCTTGCACCTTAGCTTCAGTGTACCCTTCAAGTGGCCAGCCTGTTGGCTGCAGTAAATCTTCATTGTTTTTTGTTTTTCCTTTTCCTTTCAAAGCATCAACTGGTCATCCAGTACCTAGCTGGTGCAGATGCTATGTCAGATGAAAACAAGATACAGAAACACTCTTCTTGGAGTTTCTTTTTAAGCTTTCTAATTTAACTTTGAAGAAATGTAGCCAATATCTGTTGATTTTTATCTTGGTTCTGCAGACTACATTAGAAATGTGCAGGCAACTCTTTTATCATAACCTAGATATCTGATTTCACTATTACTATCAAAACTGAATGTACCACTTTCAGCAAAATTAAGGAGATGAATACCTGATCTAACTACAGATAAAAATTCTTATGGTTTCAAGATCTAGGTCCTTTGTTGTATTCTTTTTTCCCTCTCTGAAAGACAAGTGAGGCTTTCACCCATGAAGACTTGTGAGCTTTTGATGAGACTGAACACTGCCCAAATTTAAATTAGATTCAAACTGTTGAAGTGCCTCACTCAAGAGAATGACTTACAGTATCTCTGACTTCTGTATCTTCAGGAACAGAGGAGGAATGTTTTGTGCCATCAAAAACTAAAGGTGCCAGCAAAGGCCTCTCTGAAACAAAAATTGGAAACGTAGTATACTGGTTTACCTCTTCTCTCAGAAGGCTGGGTTCACATCATTGGTTATTATTTGTATTATGCTGCTATCTAGAGGTCTGATGCGCCACAAATAGGCAATTTTGAAGACCTCTCCTGCCTGTACAATTTGCAGAGCAAGAGAAACCAGTAGGTCAGAGGAGGAGGTGCCATCAACGCTGTTCTGCAGACAAAAAATGAAGCCTGAATTAATTCAGCAACCGCTCCAGTAGGATGTGGGAATGTGGCGGCAAAGCCAAGTGTAGCACCAACATCTTTTGAAAGAAGATTCAGTGCTCAGCAACTGTAAAACCAACTTGAATAGTCTCTCCTTTTTTTCTTCATGTTTCTCTGATGATGCAGGTAAAGCAGGGAACTGATAACATCTTCCAGATAAGGATAGCTCAGTTTCATGAGCGCTTGCAGTAGAGGAATTTATATTAAGCTTTAGTAAGTGCAAGGAACAGTGAATGCTTTTAGTTAAGTCATGCTAGCAGATTTCTTCATTACTTTGTTCTGTGTTCACTCCTTGACTTGTCTTTGGTTGTCCTGACTCCAGTCAGTTCTATGGTTTGATATTGTGGAGATTTTCTGTTCATTTGCTTTTCTGCTTTTAGACTTCTTCCTACTTGGCCTTGATTTTCAACCAACGCATCTCTCAACTGCCTTTGTAAAGGAAAATGTTTCCTGCCATTTTCATCCTTGTGGGATGTGTTCTTTTTGAGTGATCCCATCTATAATTCAGTCAGAAGCTCCACAAAGTTGACTCTCATTTTGAACAGGTTTGCAGAACCCCAAACCAGTGCATTTTAGATCTCTTACTCTACAAAGAACTACATCATCTGGTTAAGGAAAACTGGTGTCAGGCTTACCAGCTCTTGTCATCTCTTACTGCCATCTCATTTTTGCAGCATGATTAGCATTTGGCCAAAGGAAGAATAGATAGTGACTCTAAGACAGCCACAGAGACCTGAGAAGGTCAGTGAGGATGTTTTTCTTCTATAAAATAATTCACTGGAAAATAGGAAAAAGAGAGTGATGCAAGGCCAGTTACATATCATGGGAAAATGAATGTCTTCTGACTCTGCCATAATAATCATTTCCTCCTTCCCCATTTCTCCTAAGCAAATAAACTTGGGATACTCTTCAGTGATAGTGTATCCTCCAAAAAAGAGATTGGCAGGTTTAATTTGTTTGATGTGTGCAATCACAGTCCATGTTAAATTCAAAATGCTTGTCCAATCAAGAGTTCAATATAGAAAAGAGGCAGTAACAAGCATGCAGTACGCTATAATAAAGAAATCTGTTGATTGAAACCAGTTTGTATATTTTGGAAATGATAGGGAATATAATTGGTAAGAAAGAAAAGGAGAGGGCTTTGTAAATAATAGGAAACAGAGCATATTTTTCTACTGATAATGCTAACTCAATTTAACAATATTCTGGTGCTGAATTTTTCCTGTTCAGTAGAATAGGTCTGGTAGATCTTGCAGTACTCCACGTTTCATGATTAATGGAAAGAGCTCTTTATTTTGATGGTGCCAACTTTAATGCGTTGAATTTCAGCTATAATGACCTTCTTTCTTTCTCTTGTGGTTCCCCCCAACGCCCTCCCTCCCCCCCCCCACTCTGTCTCCTAACCCTTAGGAAGTATGTATGAAGAAGGAGAGGATTTGGCAGGCAAGCTTCTCAGTCAGACATGACTTAAAAAAAAGACAGCTGAGTGCTTTTAGGAACTTTCAAAGGCTGTTTGGTAGGCTGTATGAGATGAAAAGACCTTGATGTGTCAGGCTAACATCAGTATATCTTACAAACTTTAATGATTCTAAACCTAATGATAACTGAAGCTCAGGACAAGCTCAACAATTCTCCCTTGCTCTGCACCACACCTTCTGTATAGTCTTTCTTTTTTTTTTTTTGCTGCAGCTCACTCAGAAGAACTCTTTCTATTTATGGAGCAGTAAGTACTTGAATAGACTTTTAGCATATGGATCATATCTATGCAGTCTTGCAGTGCTGCCAGTCTTGAAAGGAGTGAGTTTTTGTAGACTTATTTCATGTTCTTAAATTCCTGAGGATCAGACCTCTGTTTTGTTCCTTATCTTTTGTGTGAGTAAGCTTATATTAGGGTATTAATATATTTAATTTGTTTTTAAAGGCTGTGTTAAATGGACATGAAGCTGCAGCTGTTTATGCAGTAATTGTTATGGTGCTTTAAAACTCTTACAATCTAGGAGGAGGAAGTCCTTGAGACTCAAAAGCTAGGAAATAATACAGCTAACAATGCGATTTTTATGTGTGGAAGATTAATTTATTATTAAGTTTCTCAATCATTTTATCCTATGTTTTGTATAGAGATGATAATATATGGCTCATATTATATGAGGTTATCCCATATTTAGAGATAAAATTATACCTAAGTGGTCATGGCTGTTGTGGGAAATGGAATGTGCCAGGCTGAATTTTTGTTCAAGTATTCTCATCTGATGATCATAAATATTATGACATTTTGAAGAAGTGCTCTTAAGACTCAGGGGGAAAAAAATTATCTTTATATGCAAAAATACAAAAATGTCCCTATTGGTTTGAGCAGTTGAGCTGTATCAGACTGGGAACTCATGGCTGAGGAGCTGTACACCTGCAGACAGGGATTTCCAGGAGGTGATGGGTGCTTGTGGAGTGGTAGCCACTACAGGTAAATCCAACAGGATCCAATGCTGGGGCCTAGAAAGTAAACTCAGAGAAACCTCTTCCTCATCAAAGGTGTACAGGGATTGTGTGATGTCGTTAGCAAAAGTAGAATGAGATAGCATCAGTTTTGAGGCATTTAAATCTGCTGTGTGTGCTGTGGGTACCTTGACTTCTTAAGGAGTAGCCCCCATCATTAAGGGTCACAGAGCACTGAACAGGCTCCCCAGAGAGGTTGTGGAGCCTTCTCTGGAGACTTTCAAGACCTGTCTGGTTGTGTTCCTGTGTGACCTGCACTAGATTCTATGGTCCTGCTCTGGCAGGGGGGTTGGACTCAAAGATTTCCAGAGGTTCCCTTCCAACCCCTAATATCCTGTGATCATTTGCTCTTGTACAACGATATTTGAGGCTTCTTTTACTAAGCTTTTAGGTTCAATACTTCCCTCCCCAGAACTAATGAAATAAAAATTCCATAAAAACAAGCAGCAGCATCACAGATACAGAAGGTTTTATTCTTTCTCAAGAACTTCAAGCTCATCAAATGTTTGTTCTTTCAAAACTTGGAATCTAGAATTAAAGGTGATTTTTACATAAACCTCAGGTGTAGAAGTGATAATAAATGTGCCAGCAATGAGCAGAATGCAATGTATTTTTTGCTCACAGCTTTTAACTAGTAATCAGATGTGGTTGAGAAATGATCATAGGAAAGCTATCAACACGAGACTTTGAAGGTTGTGTTTGAAGCCCTGTAGATGCTAGGGGTTTCTCTCCAAGGGGTAGTTGTTTTCTTACAATCAGAAACACAGGATCACAGGGTGCTAGGGATTGGAAGAGACCTCTGGAGATCATCAAGTCCAACCCCCGTGCCAGAGCAGGACCATGGAATCTAGTGCAGGTTGCACAGCAATGCATCCAAACAGGGCTTAAAAGCCTCCAGAGAAGGAGACTCCACAGCCTCTCTGGGCAGCCTGTTCCAGTGCTCTGTGACCCTTACAGTAAAGAAGTTTCTCCTCATGTTGAGGTGGAACTTCCTGTGCTGTAGTTTCCATCCATTGCCCCTTGTCCTGTCAAAGAGCACAAGAGAGCAGAGCCTGTCCCCTCCTTCCTGACACCCAGCCCTCAGATGTTTATATAGACCTTTATTAGATCCCTTCTCAGTCTTCTCTCCAGACCAAACAGCCCCAGGGCTCTCAGCCTTTCCTTACCAGGCAGTGCTCCAGTCCCTTCATCATCCTTGTAGCCCTCCTTTGGACTGTCATATATGTTCAGACTAAACCTTTGAATATTGTAGTCCCCTGCCAGTTAACTGTAAGTCTTGTTCCCAGTCAATGTGTAAAAATACATGAAAAAGATTTGTCAGTATGCCTGGTAAAAGAGCTGTTTCCATTATCGTCACTCTTTCTACATACGTGTTTTAAGACAGAAATTCTTCCTTTGTGTATTTTGGTGTCAACAGTTTCCAATTTTAAATGATGGACAACAAGTTAACAACGTAAAATGGGTGTTGACAGTTCTTGAAAATGAAATAATGTTTGATATAACCTCAAGTTTCTCGCTGAACTTTCACCAAACAATAGAAAACCTTAAAAACGAGGGGCCCTGTGCTGTCAAGCACAGAATTACACAGGGTTGGGGGGGGGAATTAATCTAAAGAGTGAGAGAGAAGTCTGGGTTCTCTTGCATGATATTTAACAGCAATGGTAAGAAGAGGGATGTTTCTTTCTTTGTGTAATGTGCAGTAGTTACAATAAACACAAGATTTCCAAATCTCAGAGGACTCTTTTGACAGTTGCTTGATAACAGCTTTTTTCACTCCATAGTTTTGACAGTTTGTATGTGTTGCCATATCTAGTATAAACTAAAACATCACTGTCATTCTGTTTTTCTTTTCTTATGTGGCTTCCTTTTCTTTATCCTCCCCCCCCCCCCCCAGTCTTTAGGGTAATGAAAAACATGGGCTTTTAATTTGTAGGCTTGAGTAAGAGAAATTGTGTGTGGAGAGTGACATGTGTTTGACTTGTGAAATATTCAGATTGAATAGGGGTTTTGTTGTTGTTTTTGTTGTGTTGTTTTATGTTGGGGTTTTTTTTAACTGTTTCCTTAAAAGTGTCTGTGTGTTTCTGTGCTAACTTTGACCTAGCCTGTCAGCAAGCACCCCTTAACTATACATGAAGACAACTGCGTGGCCACTCTGAAAACCCTGCTGTGCGCAGGATACTTCTGTGTTCATGGTGCACTCACACCTTTGCCTTGTAGATTTCCCTTGGGTTTGGTTTTGGTTTTGGTTTTGGTTTATTCACACAGAGGTCCACAGAACTGCAGCACAGGAATTAGCATCTCTCTTCCCAACCCGATGTGCCTTTGCTTGCTTTCTCTCCCATGTTTCTGAATTCTGTTGATGATAATCTTGAAGCCATGCACCATTTTAGAGAAGCTGCTGGGAGACGAATGTTGCAGGGAAGGGACTTGAAGGATGCCTGCTTAGGAGAGGAACTGCCAACTCCAGGGGCACCTGTGTTCTGCAGCTACTGCTCAGCTTTCTTTACCACAATAGATTACATGGACAGCTTTATTTAACCTTTGGAGTTTCTTTTTTTTTCCCCTCTGACCTTTCTAAGGTTATTTTGTCATCAAACCAAATTTGCTTTAGCACAGCAAAGTGCCCAATGTCGTCATCTGGCATGTTACAGACAAATTCCAATTACTTTTCTGCTTCAAGCTATTGTTAAACACTACGAGCTAGCTGACAGTAAAATTATAAATACAGGTGTTGTCACACTACACTATAATCAGAATTTTAATTTGAATTTTCATTTGTAAAGCCCCCTTTTTTTTTAACATGAAAATGGGAATAGAATTAGTTTTATTGACAGTAAAAAGACATTTTGAAAGCTTCCTAAATCATTACCTGTATTTAGTAGCGGGGAGAAATTGTATATGTCCGTATAAAAAGAAGAGTTTTATTATCACATATTTACTTATTATATTTTGTGGTAAATAAAACCAGGAAGATGTGTTTGACAGATGATTGATGGAGCTCAGTACATTTTCACTTCATCAGAACAATAGACAGGCATAAATATATATTTGCTTTTGTTTGGTTCTGCTATTACTAATGCAAGGCTGCGATAAAAATCTTCAAATTAAGTAGAGCCTGTTGAGTCTACATGCAGTGCTAAACTTTTTATTTTGCAATTTTCTCTTCTTACATAGATTCATCATTCTTTGCTTTCTTCCTCCCCCCTCTCTTTTTTTTTTCCTCCCCCTCCTTCTTTTTCTTTGCTTGGTGGTTGGAGCCGGTTCCCCCTTCTGAAGACCCTTCTTTTTTTTTTTTTTTCTCCTTTTCTTTTTTTTTTTTATCCCTCAAGGCATTTAGTGTCGTGTCTGCCAGATTTCAGTGATGAGCAGCGAATTGCTTTTAAAGTGGGCATTATGCCAGTTCAGCAGCACAATGGAAAACCAATCTTCCACCATTCTACTTTTGATGCTGTTATTGTAGCATTTTAGATAACTGCTGCCACAAAAAAAAAAAGATGTGCTCAATTGCTACCAGTTAGTCAAGTTAAATCCAGAGTAGCATTAAAATTACTCTGAAAACTGTTTGTCAGAGGTCATGTGCTGTCTGTGGCTACAGCGCATCGGATAGATGTTCTGTGCTGTGTGGGTTGGTGGTTTGGTTTGTTGCTTTTTTTTTTTCCTCCCCTTTTTGCTTTATTATTGCTGCAACTGACCAGCTCTCTAAATAGCCCTTCACAACCTGTTTACTTATTGTCTTCACCTCACTGCTGAAAAATACGTGTCAAGCAGGAATGTTGAAAAGTTTCTGTAAAGTGCTGGAAATAGCAGGGGAGTGAGTTGTTCGGGGTGCTGTAGTTTGTACAGTGTGAAAACAAAACAACACCACACACACAAAAAAAAAAAGAGAGAGCGGAGAGCAAGAACATAATTCTCTGGTTTCTGTAGCAAGATTACTGTTTTCATCTTTTTATCTTCACTTTTCAACCACTGAGTTCACTTTTCTTTTTTTTTCTTTTTATTTTAATAGCACAAACGGAATTTATCCGCTTTCTCACTCTCTCCCCCTTCAGCTCCTCCTCCTCCTCTTCCTCTTTATTCTGCTGGCTTTGCTTGTGAATGAAAGGGTCTGTTACTACCGCTGTAGGACAGATGGCAGTTGTGGAGGGGGGATTATAACACTAGGTGACTTTTAAATCAGTTGTTTTCCAATAAAACACAAACAGGAAGATTATTTATGGGTGGTGGGAATTAAAAGAGCAAGGATATTTTACTTGCCTCTGGCCGCGACTTTATTTTATGAATAATGTAATACCTACGCAGCCTGAATATTTTGTTTCACTTGCTTGCATCATTGTAAAATGTCTGTTCTGCTATATTATGTCCTGGTCCTTTTTATCAGGGGGAGCAGCCTTTTGCATCTGTCACTAGGTTGCAGGGAGCGTAGGACTGCAGATTATGGCCACGGTCACCTCCTGTGGGATGTTGAAAGAGCTGATTAAGCTGTGGATTTCAACCATGTATTTAGACATCTAAATAACATACCAAATTTTCAAAGGACTTAGTATTTGTAGCCTGGTAAGCGTGTTAGCACTGCAGTGGCCCATGGTGAAGATTAGGAAATGTATTTAGGCATCTAAGTAGGCAGTGCTGGTAGAGGGCTTTGAAAATCTTCACTGTAGTCCACAAGTTGCTCTTTCTCTGTGGGATAGGAACGAAGCCTGTCTCATGGGAACAACTTCCAGAAGGAGTAAGTTGTTTAGAAGCCCCTCAATAGGTGGCAGTGTGGAAGTGCACGGTTGTCAGAACCGGGTTTGGGGTTTTTTTAGTGTTGTTCTTACAGATGGACACTTCCATACTGGTTGGGTTGAATTACAGCCTTTGAGGGTTTGTTGCTTTAGTAGAAAAAATGTGGGTTCTTTTTTTATCCTGTATTTTTTTTATTCAGGGAGCCTCTCTTGGTGGTGCAGATAGGTCATATGTAGTCACTACTGCTAATATCTGTTAAGTCAGTGCAGGTCTTTTCACTTTACTTAAAGATGAGCACTTCCATACTGGTTGGGTTGAATTATAGCCATTGAGGGTTTGCTGCTTTAGTAGAAAAAATTTTGTGGGTTCTTACATTTTTTCCTTTATTCGGGGAGCCTCTCTTGGTGGTGCAGATAGGTCATACATAGTTGCTACTGCTAATATCTGTAAGTCAGTGCAAGTCTTTTCACCAATGTTCGTTTGGTTTTTTTCAGAGCTCTGTGCATGCCAGGTAAATAGCTTGAAGTAATTGTTATGGGGATAGAATGACTAGAAAAGTGAAGAAGGGTGCTTGTTCATGGAGTTCAGGAGTAAAGGCAGTATCATCTCCCTCAGGGAAGTAAAATGAAGTCCACCAGGCAACATGATTGAAAAGTTAAAGTGCAAAGAACCTTAGTGATGCACACACACGTGTTTATTAAGTAGTTAACCTAAATAACAGTGATTTAAAAACCGAGGTGAGCCCTAGATGAGTTCTGAAGACAAAATACAAATGTAACCTCATGAGAAACACTTCATGCATAAGGTAATTACGCCTATATCTAAGAGATTTTTTTTCTCTTATGGTTTTGTTTTTGTCTTTCTTTTTTTAAAGCTAGAATTTGAGTTTTGCGATTTCCTTGATCACATATCAAAAGGCTTGGCTACCTACAGAGGAGCTTGCAGAATTTAACTGTGTGCATTTACATAGTCTCTGGACCTAAATGCTTTCTTAAAAGACCTGTATAAATTGTGTCCACTGAAGTTAGCCTTAGACAGATGTAGCTAGGGCAGAAAATCAGACAGATAAATTAAGAACAGAGGGAAACAGAAGCCCCTGGAGTTCAGTCACAATGACTCTAAAGCACAAGCATTTCAGGAAATGAGTTTTCTTCTTTTAAAACTGTATTTCTTCACTCAGTGTTTTTGCTGATGGGAAAGAAAAATTCATCCATCGGGGCAGGGGTTTTATTATTTGTATACATGGTACATACTCTTTCTCTCTTCTTGGCCAATATTCTGGGGACATGACGTGGAAAATCATGTTAGACGTTGCAGAATTCCTCACTAAAGAGCCACCTACAGGAAAAAAATACAGGAAGCATGCACAGAGCAGCAATTTCAGAGCTAATATCCTCTGCAGCCAAGGAGAGAGGGAGGGAACAGACTCTTGAATGGAACAAAACCCAGTTTTTACAGGTCTCAAACTTATTATTCAGTTTCCCAGAAAACAGTTAGTGCAAGGGTAGCTTTCTAGGAAGAAAATACAAAAGCAAGGCTTCAGATACCTGCTAAGTGTTAATAAGATACGGAAACAAAATGGCGTTTTAGGCTGCAACAGCAACTGTCTGGGGTTCTAAGTGGGAAAATTAATTGACATGACTGTTAAGGCTACTTGAGGAGAAAATGTTGCACTAAGCTGCAGTACAGTTTAAATAAGGTCTAGTTAGGCTGAAACCTTACCCTCATCCACTTTTTTGTCTTCAGCTGGAATGCTGTAGCAAAGAACAGCTAACAAGAAGATACTGGCTTTAGGCTGAAGGTAACAGTTTAGAAGTATATAATGTATATACTAATGTCATCACCTTTGAATGTTCAGCATTAAGTATATGGACTCTTAATAATATTAATGGAGGTGATTTGAAATTTTGTGCTTTTCAGTATATGTGATCTGTATAGAATGGGCTGCAAGAAGATACACATGGGCTTTGCCATGGCACATTGCTTCTCTGCTCAAGCACTTTTGTATTGGTGCCTGAGGTCCCTTTCAACCCAAAACCATTCTGTGATCAATCCCTTCAGAGCAAGTAACAAAATGGCTTTCAGAGCCACCTTGAAGACTATTTTTGTGAAGAAGCTTACATATATTCTCACAGTGTTAGAAGCATTACAAGGCTTTTGCTTGCTTCCTTTATCTCAGTTTTTTACTTAAGCTCTTCAATTTCAGAGTTGTGAGACTCTGCTGAAACCAAGATATACCATAGGCAACTTAGAAATGAGATTTGTAGAATGCTTTAAGTTCAGTTAAGAAAGTTAAGACTGAAGTTGAAATTATATTCTATATTCTTATATATTATATTCATAACTGCATTATGGTCATCTATGGCTGTTGT